>NC_057798.1:395576335-395579116 GCF_018294505.1 Triticum aestivum | reverse complement strand
CCCGTGCCCAAGCCACGACGCCCCCCTCCTCCACTCTAGCACCGTCCTTCCCCCTCTGCCGCCGCCGCCGGGTACCGCCCCCTATTCGAAGATCTCGGAACGAGGTACAGATTTGTTCCTATTCTTGGTGCGAATTTGGTGGTGGTTTAGGTTTGTCGGTGGTTCATATGTGGTGTAGAAGATGCTTAGGAATGGAGTTGTACTAGTGTTTTTAGTATCAGCTAGGAAGAAACAAGAAAGTTTGAATTCAGATTCTATTAAGTGAATAAGGACAAAGTGACTAGCTATTAAATTCAGGTTGTATATTGTGTGAACTGGGATTGTTGCAGAATATTGAGTGTGAATCACTTGTGTTTTGCGTACTGTGATCATTGTAGCATGGTAATCTTCCCCATATAGTTAGTTTACAACTATGATGATAATTTGAAAGAAAGATCTTGCTTCCATGTTTAAACTACAGAGACCCATCCCAGATGATAATTTTACTGGGTTATGGTGATACACTTTTTGTTTTAGTGAAATCCCATGCCTAATTTTAGTGAGAGTGTGAAGAAGCAAGCAACCGAAATAATTTGCCACTTTGTATTTTTGATTTCTGCTCAAGTGTTCAGTTCTGGGCCGTAGTTCAGTTTAGTTTAGTTGAACTGCCATTCAGTACAATTTAGAATTATGCACATGCAAAGGTTGCCAGTTTGTGGAACATTCAAGTAAATATGCACAGTTTGGAACTTAATAATTCTTGGTCAATATTACTGCATTTATCCTCTAATGATTTATTGGTGATGACCACAATATTACTGCTAATGTACCTATGATCTATTTGTCTATGATCAATTTGAAACATGAACATTACTAATTGGTCTCTTCTGCTACTTATTAGAGATGGGGGGAGGCCGCCACCGCAGGCAGCGCTCTGCCACACTGGAGTACGAGTTGGATGCTTTCGAGTTCTTCACTATCATACTTGAGAATTCCTCCAGGAGGCAGGTATATAAAAGGAGAGATCTCCCCTTCACCCATCTCTTTATGATAACTCTGCTATTTGCTACATCACTCCTTGACCCACGCTGCAGAGGCTGCCTGACACTTTTATGAAGATGTTGGACGGCCATCGGTTAAAGAATGTGAAGCTACGACAGGTCGGCAGCGGGCTTCGTAGGCATTGGGATGTGGAGTTGGTGATCAGGTACGACCACATGTACCTGTGTCGTGGCTGGGAGCAGTTCTACCGTGCCTACGACCTACAGCACGGGTACTTCCTTCTCTTCAGGTACAACGGTGACGCCATGCTCACCGTGAAGGTGTTCAACACGACTATGTGTCGCATGCACTACCAGGACGATGATGATGCCAGTACATTCTGCCTCTTCTTCCTCTACATTTGGCTTCGTCTCACATCAATTGTTAACGGTCATTATTGCATTTGGTCAGGCAATGGGAGCAGCAACAGCGACTCTGGCTACAGACAAAGCAGCAGCGACTCTGGCTGCAGCAAAAGCAGCAGCGAGGATGATCCGGAATGGAGTGGGGAAGAAGAGGAGCATAGTGGGGATGAGGAGGTGCAGGCTGACGATGGGCAACAGATGGTGGTGGATGAGGATTACCTAGCGATGGTGCTGCATGAAGATGGCCTCGCGATAGTGGTGGTGCCTGACAATGACCTCGCGATGGTGGTGGCACCGGCTATCCCACAACCGGGTGACATGACCATGCTAATTGTGGTAGAAGACTACATCCTACTGCCTCCATCACCTCGCCGCTCTTGGCGCATCAGGATGAGGAAGGAGAAGGAGAAGAGGAAGGAGTGAACTATGTCAGGTATGTCAGATCTCCAAAATGATCTGTATATACTTAGCTTTGTTTCCTCTAAAATGACATAAGTTAGCTCTAATAGCTAAGTTATCTCTAATATGCTTAGTTTCCTAGGTTTGCATAATAACCTTGCTAACCACATAAATGTCATATACTTAGCTTGTTGTCCTCTAAAATGACACAATAAGCTTAGTTAGGTCAAAAATGGCATAATTAGCTACGTAAGCTCAAAAATGGCATTTTTCTTCTTATTTAGCCTATTTAGTCCATTTATGACATAATTTAGCCTATTTAGTCCACAGATGACATAATAAGTTGAAGAAAATCAAGTAAGAGGAAGAAAAGAAGGAATATAGGAAGAAGAAGAAAAGAAGAAGACTAGAAGAAGAAGAAGAAGAAGAACAAAAGTTTCTTCTTCTTCTTCTTCTTCTTCTTCTCCAAAATGAAGTTAGCTGTAAGTTAGTCCATTTATGACATAATTTAGCCTATTTAGTCCACAAATGACATAATAAGATGAAGAAAATCAAGGAAGAGGAAGAAAAGAAGGAATATAGGAAGAAAAAGAAGAAGAAGAAGAAGAAACGTTTCTTCTTCTTCTTCTAGTCTTCTTCTTCTTCTTCTACTACTACTACTACTACTACTACTTCTTCTTCTTCTAGTTTTCTTCTTCTTCTTCTCCAAAATAAAGTTAGCTCTAAGTTAGTCCATTTATGACATAATTTAGCCTATTTAGTCCACAAATGACATAATAAGATGAAGAAAATCAAGGAAGAGGAAGAAAAGAAGGAATATAGGAAGAAGAAGAAGAAGAAACTTTTCTTCTTCTTCTTCTAGTTTTCTTCTTCTTCTTCTTCTTCTTCTTCTTCTTCTTCTTCTTCTTCTTCTTCTTCTTCTTCTAGTCTTCTTCTTCTTCTTCTCCAAAATGAAGTTAGCTCTAAGTTAGCTCTAATATGCTTAGTTACCTAGGTT
>NC_057798.1:395440829-395576148 GCF_018294505.1 Triticum aestivum | reverse complement strand
ACTCAAAAATGGCATAATTAGCTAGGTTAGCTCCATTTCACTAAAAAATTGGCATAATATGCTCTAGTATGCTAAGTTCTCCTTCTTGCTCTTCTTCTTCTTCTTCTTCTTCTTCTTCTTCTTCTTCTTCTTCTTCTTCTTCTTCTTCTTCTGATTCTAGTCTTCTTCTTCTAACTTTCTTGTTTCCCATTTTGCAGATTTAATTCACTATATGGAAGCTTGCATGGATGGAGTACTTGTTTCCCTGTTCTTCTTTTCCTTTGTATCTTTGAAAAATGTAAGACTTGTTATATGGATGCATCGAACAATGTGTTGGATGAACATTGTGATATTACTGTAATACGTATGGATGGAACTATGTTTCTTATGTATGTATGTTGTCATGGATGGAGCTATGTGTTGGATACATCATATGTTTGTTGTGCCTGTGAAAAAAAATATATGTATATCTGTTTGTGAATTCCTGTGAAACTAAATGGATATAAATAAAAACAGGGGATATATAGCCTCTTTGCCGTCCGCTAGCAGACGACAAAGAGATTTGTCATCCGCTAGAAGACGGCAAAGAGGACACGTGGCAGCCACCTGTAGAAACTGGGGACAATGGCTGCCTATTTGGTCACTTTGTCGTCCGCTGGCGGACGGCATAGCTGGCCACGTGGCAGCTTCCCAGTGATGGCGTAACTGAGCTCTTTGTCGTATGTCAGCGGACAACAAAGAGCACCGTCAGCCTCCTAACGGCTCTCACCCCACCCCACTGCCATCCATTCTCTTTGCCGTTTGCTTGCCTCGGATGGCGGACGGCACAATCCTTTGTCGTCCGTTTCTAAGAAGTAGACGACAAAGAAGGCCTTTGCTGGCATGTGTTCAGACGGACAGTTTGCCGTCTGCTGGCTGATGGCAAAGGAATTTTCTGTCCGGGATCTGTGCCTTTGCCATCCGCCATGGCGGACGGCAAAGAAGCTGATTCCAGTAGCGGCAGTAGAGAAGGAATCACTCGATCGCTCGGTGTCGGTGTTCTGGGAATGGGGGCCCCCAGACTTGCCTGCCTACGGCCTGCGGCGTGGCTCAAGTGGTGGCCCAGTATGGCCCATCTTCACCAACGTGAACTCAAGACCCTCGCGAAGGGCCAAGCCTCGCGGGGCGGACGATGCAAGGCTTCCTCAGGAGCGGCCTCGCTAGGCAGGCTCGCGAGGAGGCAGAGAGATCAAGGCAAGGGTACCTCGCGAGGTGCTCGTGACGCAAGCCATGACGATCGAGACCAGGCGGGCGCCGGCCTGCACAGTGTCCTTGTTTCCTCTTTGGTGCAAAGGGGGCAAGCACAGGCGTGGAGTACCGAGGCATCACGCAAAGGTTGCCATATGTGACACCCCAAAAATTTGGCCTTGTTTTATTACATTAAAATTTTGCTAGGCATTAAAACTTTGGATTTCTGAGCTCCATTTTGATTTTGTAAATCATTTCCTTCCCTGTTATGATGAGTTTTTCCCAAAGAGAAAACTTTTCAAATATATTATAGGACTTGTTTAACCTCTCAAGAAAAACTTTCCTTTTATAAGTATAACTAATTAACTAATTTAATTGCTTGATCTTTACCTTCTTGAAAATAGTTTTTCAACGTTATATGGCCATATTTGAACTACAACCATTTGATAGATTCACTTAAAATTTCCACAAAAATTTGGAGATGTCATGTGATGTTTTTAAATCACTTTTATGCAAAAATATATTTCATTCATGAAATATTTTGAGCCCTACACTCAGTTTTTCTTCTCTGGTCCAGAGTGCATTTTGCACTACAACCCTTTTATATATTTCTTTAAAACTTCTACCAAAATTAGGGGAGGTTAGTAGGAGCATATTATTCCATTTTGTGCAAAAATCCAGGGTTGTTCTTTGAAAATATTGAGTGAATCAACCTCATTTCCATTCTGGACCAACTTGATGATTTGTACAGCAACCACCATTTTAATTGCTCCTATATCCATGATTACTTTTTCTACTGGTAGTCCCCCTTGCCAAACCCTTAAGTCCAGGAGCATGCACCCATTGGATTAATTTTGGTTCATGAAATAATGCCATTTATTTCCTGTCCAGAATTGAAATTCTGCTAGACTTGCACTAACAAGTTTGTGCATTTCACCAACTAACATCACCACCCTCTCTTTCATCCACAGAGACACTGATTTGGAGATTTTGGCCACTCCAAGAAATGCCTAAGTGCCCTTAGCATTTTGTCAAACACCATATGGGCATGATCTGTTTTGGCATGAATTTTTGGTTTGCACTGTGAACCTGATCTCCTGACCAAACCAGCTTGTCTACTGATCCCCTTGCAAGCCATAGCCTAGAACTGCTAATCCTCAGCTCCAACCAAGCCATCTAGCAGGCCAGGGCATTTCGCCGAACAGATGGTCGGCGTGCTCTGGGCACGCCCAGAGCGCGCATATTGCAGCCGCGCACACGAGCCGACACGCTGGCCCCCACGGTTTTGGCTCGCTCTGCAGCACCTCGCCACGCGCTACCCTTCTCACCGCAACGCGCCAAGCAGCCCCCGCCACGCCCGGCAGGCCAAGAGCTAGCCGCCGCCGCCGCCGACGGCCCCTGCTCCATTCAGCGCCGCCCAAGCCACCCCGGCTCGCCACCTGGCCCCGGCACAGCCCGAGCTCATCCACACGGGTGTCCGCTAGCGTTCGTCGCCGCCACGTCGCCCTAGCTACAGAGAGACGGTTCGCCGGAGAGCTTATCCCCACTACCGCGGAACCGACCTTGGCGCGCTATAAATGGACCCCCCCGAGCTTCCCCGAGCACGCAGGCGACCTTATGCTACCCCCATGGCGCTCCCCTGCCTCGCATTCGACCCGGGGAGGCCTCCTTCCTCATCTCCGGCAACTCCGGCCACCGCCACTGCCCCGGCCAATCCGGCACATCCAGTACCTCCCCCTCTCCGTTCTCTTCGCCAGGAACTTCCTCATCCTCCCATGAAACTTTCCCACTAATTGATTTTGATCGGGAACCATCGCCGCCACAATGTCACTTCGCCACCGAAGCTTTCCTCCGCCGCGGAGCTCGCCGCCGGCAGCTCCCTCCACCTCCAGCTACCCTGCGACCACCGGGAGGACTGCACTGGAGTGGCGGATCCATCCCCGCCCTCAGGGCCCCGTGAGGAGCCGCCAGTTGCCGGCGACAATCGCCGGAGCTCCGCCTCCGCTCGGGACAGAGGAAGGAGAGGGGAAAGGGACTAGTCAAACCTGACTAGTGGGCCCCTGGACCCACTGTCAGCGACCCCGTGCCTGTCCACGTGGGATTAAGTGAAGACGTAATCCGCCTAGTACGTTTTCCCCGCTCCGAAAGCGTATTCCCCTCCGAAACGTTTTCTTTTCTGTTTTAATTTAAATAACAGATTTGACCAGAACTTTGACTGGCTATAACTTTTTAAATATAACTCCAAATGAATTAATTCTTTTTCCTACATCTCTCAAATATTGTCTAGTTTATTTTAAGATTTATTTGAATATTTTCCAAACAACTTTTTTGTACTGTTTTTGAAATAGGTGTTATTTGCATATTCTTGAAAATAGGATTTTTGGGAGAGAAAGAAGCTTTCAAAAATTTTGGAGAGCACCCCCACCTCTCCACACCATGAAAGCAAGCATTCTGAACCCTGGCATAATGTTTGTGGTGTGTTATTTGACACGTTTATAACACCACCTTACTTCGGAGGACTTGTTATTTCATGTGATATGATCATATGCATGGGTGCATGTTACTGATTTCCATGCTGTTGGTAATGGACACACTTGTGATGATAATCGCCCTCATGAGCTTTACATGCATACCGTCGGGAACCCGGGAAAGCCTCGGCCTTGGGTAGGCGTGAGCTTGTCACCGGTCCCCGTCAGGACGGTTATGTCCAGCATGGCATGGTAAGGTACATTGAGTGGTGATTTCTTCGGTTGGAATATATTTGTTATACATGTCATGCAGGGAACTCATAAGCCTCCTGAGTCGGCCATAGATCGAGTCTTGTTCCGGTAACCCCCATACTTGTTTTCGTACTGCCACTGGTCCCTACCGTAGGTGGGGTATGGTTCAGTAAGTTGTTAACCCTTGTCTTGGCACACACCGTCCAGAGAGGCCATGGTGGAAGATACCAGTTGTAGCCGGTAGGCATGCCACCCGGTCCAGGGGCATGGGTGTATCCGGTTGGGACCGAGAGGGGGGCACCCCTTAGAGCGCGTGATAGAAATTTGATCCCATGCTACGCGAGGTTGTAGCCTCCCCACTTAGAGTTTTGCTTAACAGGTGTCATGGGTGATTCCAGACACGAGTGAAAGCTGGTGTGTGCAAGTCAGGTGTGTTTCAATTAAAAGACCGTAGACGGAATTAGTCCGATGGACTAAAGGAATCCGTTACTCGTGGGTAAAGAGTACACTCTCTGCAGAGATATTAAACCTATTCGAATAGCCGTGTCCATGGTTAAGGATTACAGTCTGGGATGGGTCAGGTATCAGTCTTAGTGTGGGTCTTCGGAGGTGAAACGGTTAACCAGAAATGGAATTACTACTCGTGACTTGTGATATCTATGATTATTATTATTGTTGACTAACCCGTGATATTATTGTTATTACCGAGTATCTCTGGGATGGTTCTACCTCCGGGATATTCATTATGATTATTTCTTTTAAAGCCCTTTATGTGGTGTCGCTCAGACGCCCGACTGTGGCATTTCTTTTAAAGCCCTTTATGTGGTGTCGCTCAGACGCCCGACTGTGGCATTTCTTTTAAAGCCCTTTATGTGGTGTCGCTAAGACGCCCGACTGTGGCATTGCTTGCTATTTGTTTCATAAATTTTTATACTACCATGTTATTGCATTTTATAAATAACTTGCTTGCACGCATCTGAGTTTCATTGTGACTGACGTCATGAGCTTATAATATTTTTAGCACATCATGGTTATATTATACCTGTGTTCATAATGTTTGCGAGTACATTCAAAGTACTCACTGGCTTGTCCCTGGCTATTGTCTTGGCCAGATTTTCTTGCACGGAGAGGAGCGACGCGATGCCAGCCCCGGAACCCACTCAATGGAGATAGCAGCCTCGCGAAGATAGGAATTAACCTGGTCAGCTGTTCCCGTGGGAAATGGAGTCCCATAGACACTGATGTTTCACAACCCGCTTCCGCCATCAACCACTAGAAACCATTTGTTGTACTCACTGGCCAGAATGGTCTTGTACTACATATTTTGTATTTTGCTTGGAATTTCTGTATCAAGTTGGAGCCTCATCAGCTAACAGTAATCCTGGGGCTGATGAGCACGACGGTCTTTTCTGGAAATTTATTACCCGGAAAACCGGTCGTGACAGACTTGGTATCAGAGCCAGGCTGACCATTGGCTAATCCTATCTTAGCCAGGTCAATAAACTTAGGCAAACCAACCCACTAGACCTTAGCCAAACCCCAGCCAAGCTTCTCGTGCAAGATAGCCACACAGTGACCCAACACCTTTTTGGCAGTCGGTGCCCAACCTATCAACCTAACCTGTCACTCATGCGCCAGTGACTGGCCCCTAAATAGTCCTTTCTCGCAAGCGTGCGAAGGAAGACTCCGTCCCCTTTTTCTTATAAAAAGGGCACGCTAGCCTCAACCCAGCACAGCACAGCCGCTACCCCAAACCGAGCCACAATGCCTGGACCTATAGTGCACAACGAAACCACAGCAACCAACCTTGGAGGTTTTGTGACCATCCTCGCAAACCTCACCCGTCGTGCCTACGCGTTAGAGGAGCCACCAGAATATGTTGTGTATCAAGGACCCATGAGCGGTGAAGACCGTCAATTCTGGGCCACTGTGCACATCTACGGTAGGGGTCTAGCACCCGAGCGCCCCTACAGGTTCACTGGAAGGACAACTTCCTTTGAGCCACAAGCCATCCAGCTAGCCGCTCGAGAGGCTATAGTTCATCTCAGGCACTTGTCGCCCAGAGTTAACTGTCGCTCGTTCCACTACTACCCCAGACGTGAAGGGTATGGTAGACCACCCCAAGTTGCCAACGGAGATCACGAGACGGACCCCGCATTGTTGCACCTAGTGCGCTATGTAAGTGCACTAGAGGCACTGTTCGACCAGATCACTATTGATTTAATTGCAGCTCATGGAGAGCTGGTTCATCGAGCCCCGGCGAGAGGAGAAAACGAGCCCAACGCCGACAACCCAGTCGTGCCGTTTGGACAACCGATCGAGACCCCAAGATCTGCCCCAGCCATCGGCCAAGGTGCTGCGATAACCCCAGAGGTGCTTCGTCGCATTTTGGGAGCACACTCCAACGGAGTTGTGGCCAACAATCCCCGCGATGGTCATCATCACTACCCCAACCCTGCAGTTCCCCCGCCATCTCCGACTAATCCCGGCAGTGAGACACGTGGAGAAGCCTCGACATCCACCAGGCACGCCCGTTTAGACATGAACGAGGTAGACTAAGCCGTATGAGTAGCACCAAGTTTCAATGTATCCTCGCTTTGTAATCATGCGACCGCGTATTTTAACGCAGCCTGTCTTTGTGCCTCTGCTTTAATAGTAGCCTTGCATTTTTGGTCAGCGCATAGCTGCATATTTTCCGGGCACGACTACCAAAACCAACCCGACGACAACCACAGTAACACGTCTCTTTATGAGATATGTGTATCTCCGACACTGACCTGACCTTTGGAGCTAAGCTGGCAAATTTATTACCTTTCACCACGGTAAAACGACCCGGCTCCATTGCTATATAAAGACCACCTTGTGACCTTACCCAACAACCCTCACTTTGTGCACAACACTCACGCTTTTTCCTGTCATGCCGAGCCCCAGCATTCATCTGAGAACCCCAGATGCAACCCCAGGTAGCTTTGTCAAAATATTGTGGGATTTTACCCGCAGTACCATGGGTTCTACCCAGCCACCTCAGTACGAGCTGTTCAAATCGAGGATCACCCCATCCACCTCGGAATATTGGGCAGCAGTACACATTCCTCCTGTAGACCCCAACCAAGATCCAATAGAAGTTTCCTTCGTGGGGAAATCTATGCCAACCCCACACCTGGCCATAGAAGCTGCTGCGAAAGAAGCGATTGCTCGTCTTCGATCCGCAGTACCCTATGCCCGCGAACGAGGATATTATTACTTTCCGAGTCGTGCAGCACCCGGAGAAGTAACATCTTTTCCCGGTGGACGTATTGAGAGAGACCCAGTTCTGGCCAACCTTATCCAGTACATCATTGCTCAAGAGCATTTGAACCAGCGAGTGATGGATTATCTCCAGAGCCTCGCAGATTTAAATCCTCAGATTGCCATCGGCAGACCACTGAGACCCGACCCGGAGAGACGCATACATCGACTGGTCAATCCACTTCCTCCGATAGAAGAGGAGTGTATCCCTTTACCAGAGACATTTTATCAGGACCCCACCCAGTTACCATTTTCATTTTAGACGTCGCTATTGTATTTGTTCCTTGCAGCATTTATTTATGTGTGTGACTTATGCGTGATACCCTGAGTTTGTACGACGAGTCAATTATTTGGCTTCTACTAATGTGTGTAGTTTTTGTTGTGGATTATGCTCCTAAAAATTAACTGTTTTTCCCTCGCAAAATCCTGGAGTGAGACTTCTTTTTCCTGAATTGCTACACCTGCCACTTCACGACGCGGATTAATTAATTTCACACAGCACCACGGCAGCAGTCCCACAACCGCTCGAATGCATATGGAGCTTTTGTTTTTCACAACGGCTCTTAGCAAATCTCGAGGACGAGATTTTTCTTAAGGGGGATAGTATTGTGACACCCCAAAAATTTGGCCTTGTTTTATTAAATTAAAATTTTGCTAGGAATTAAAACTTTGGATTTCTGAGCTCCATTTTGATTTTTTAAATCATTTCCTTCCCTGTTATGATGAGTTTTTCCCAAAGAGAAAACTTTTCAAATATGTTATTGGACTTGTTTAACCTCTCAAGAAAAACTTTCCTTTTATCAGTATAACTAATTAACTAAGTTAATTGCTTGATCTTTACCTTCTTGAAAATAGTTTTTCAAGGTTATATGGCCATATTTGAACTACAACCATTTGATAGATTCACTTAAAATTTCCACAAAAATTTGGAGATGTCATGTGATGTTTTTAAATCACTTTTATGCAAAAATATATTTCATTCATGAAATATTTTGAGCCCTACACTCAGTTTTTCTTCTCTGGTCCAGAGTGCATTTTGCACTACAACCCTTTTATATATTTCTTTAAAACTTCTACCAAAATTAGGGGAGGTCAGTAGGAGCATATTATTCCATTTTGTGCAAAAATCCAGGGTTGTTCTTTGAAAATATTGAGTGAATCAACCTCATTTCCATTCTGGACCAACTTGATGATTTGTACAGCAACCACCATTTTAATTGCTCCTATATCCATGATTACTTTTTCTACTGGTAGTCCCCCTTGCCAAACCCTTAAGTCCAGGAGCATGCACCCATTGGATTAATTTTGGTTCATGAAATAATGCCATTTATTTCCTGTCCAGAATTGAAATTCTGCTAGACTTGCACTAACAAGTTTGTGCATTTCACCAACTAACATCACCACCCTCTCTTTCATCCACAGAGACACTGATTTGGAGATTTTGGCCACTCCAAGAAATGCCTAAGTGCCCTTAGCATTTTGTCAAACACCATATGGGCATGATCTGTTTTGGCATGAATTTTTGGTTTGCACTGTGAACCTGATCTCCTGACCAAACCAGCTTGTCTACTGATCCCCTTGCAAGCCATAGCCTAGAACTGCTAATCCTCAGCTCCAACCAAGCCATCTAGCAGGCCAGGGCATTTCGCCGAACAGATGGTCGGCGTGCTCTGGGCACGCCCAGAGCGCGCATATTGCAGCCGCGCACACGAGCCGACACGCTGGCCCCCACGGTTTTGGCTCGCTCTGCAGCACCTCGCCACGCGCTACCCTTCTCACCGCAACGCGCCAAGCAGCCCCCGCCACGCCCGGCAGGCCAAGAGCTAGCCGCCGCCGCCGCCGACAGCCCCTGCTCCATTCAGCGCCGCCCAAGCCACCCCGGCTCGCCACCTGGCCCCGGCACAGCCCGAGCTCATCCACACGGGTGTCCGCTAGCGTTCGTCGCCGCCACGTCGCCCTAGCTACAGAGAGACGGTTCGCCGGAGAGCTTATCCCCACCGCCGCGGAACCGACCTTGGCGCGCTATAAATGGACCCCCCCGAGCTTCCCCGAGCACGCAGGCGACCTTATGCTACCCCCATGGCGCTCCCCTGCCTCGCATTCGACCCGGGGAGGCCTCCTTCCTCATCTCCGGCAACTCCGGCCGCCGCCACCGCCCCGGCCAATCCGGCACCTCCAGTACCTCCCCCTCTCCGTTCTCTTCGCCAGGAACTTCCTCATCCTCCCATGAACCTTTCCCACTACTTGATTTTGATCGGGAACCATCGCCGCCACAATGTCACTTCGCCACCGAAGCTTTCCTCCGCCGCGGAGCTCGCCGCCGGCAGCTCCCTCCACCTCCAGCTACCCTGCGACCACCGGGAGGACCGCACTGGAGTGGCGGATCCATCCCCGCCCTCAGGGCCCCGCGAGGAGCCGCCAGTCGCCGGCGACAATCGCCGGAGCTCCGCCTCCGCTCGGGACAGAGGAAGGAGAGGGAAAGAGACTAGTCAAACCTGACTAGTGGGCCCCCTGGACCCACTGTCAGCGACCCCGTGCCTGTCCACGTGGGATTAAGTGAAGACGTAATCCGCCTAGTACGTTTTCCCCGCTCCGAAAGCGTATTCCCCTCCGAAACGTTTTCTTTTCTGTTTTAATTTAAATAACAGATTTGACCAGAACTTTGACTGGCTATAACTTTTTAAATATAACTCCAAATGAATTAATTCTTTTTCCTACATCTCTCAAATATTGTCTAGTTTATTTTAAGATTTATTTGAATATTTTCCAAACAACTTTTTTGTACTGTTTTTGAAATAGGTGTTATTTGCATATTCTTGAAAATAGGATTTTTGGGAGAGAAAGAAGCTTTCAAAAATTTTGGAGAGCACCCCCACCTCTCCACACCATGAAGGCAAGCATTCTGAACCCTGGCATAATGTTTGTGGTGTGTTATTTGACACGTTTATAACACCACCTTACTTCGGAGGACTTGTTATTTCATGTGATATGATCATATGCATGGGAGCATGTTACTGATTTCCATGCTGTTGGTAATGGACATACTTGAGATGGTAATCACCCTCATGTGCCTTACATGCATACCATCAGGAACCCGGGAAAGCCTCGACCTTGGGTAGGCGTGAGCTTGTCACCGGTCCCCGTCAGGACGGTTATGTCCAGCATGGCATGGTAAGGTACATTGAGTGGTGATTTCTTCGGTTGGAATATATTTGTTATACATGTCATGCAGGGAACTCATAAGCCTCCTGAGTCGGCCATAGATCGAGTCTTGTTCCGGTAACCCCCATACTTGTTTTCGTACTGCCACTGGTCCCTACCGTAGGTGGGGTATGGTTCAGTAAGTTGTTAACCCTTGTCTTGGCACACACCGTACAGAGAGGCCATGGTGGAAGATACCGGTTGTAGCCGGTAGGCATGCCACCCGGTCCGGGGGCATGGGTGTATCCGGTTGGGACCGAGAGGGGGGCACCCCTTAGAGCGCGCGATAGAAATTTGATCCCATGCTACGCGAGGTTGTAGCCTCCCCACTTAGAGTTTTGCTTAACAGGTGTCATGGGTGATTCCAGACACGAGTGAAAGCTGGTGTGTGCAAGTCAGGTGTGTTTCAATTAAAAGACCGTAGACGGAATTAGTCCGATGGACTAAAGGAATCCGTTACTCGTGGGTAAAGAGTACACTCTCTGCAGAGATATTAAACCTATTCGAATAGCCGTGTCCATGGTTAAGGATTACAGTCTGGGATGGGTCAGGTATCGGTCTTAGTGTCGGTCTTCGGAGGTGAAACGGTTAACCAGAAATGGAATTACTACTCGTGACTTGTGATATCTATGATTACTATTATTGTTGACTAACCCGTGATATTATTGTTATTACCGAGTATCTCTGGGATGGTTCTACCTCCGGGATATTCATTATGATTATTTCTTTTAAAGCCCTTTATGTGGTGTCGCTCAGATGCCCGACTGTGGCATTTCTTTTTAAGCCCTTTATGTGGTGTCGCTCAGACGCCCGACTGTGACATTTCTTTTTAAGCCCTTTATGTGGTGTCGCTCAGACGCCCGACTGTGGCATTTCTTTTAAAGCCCTTTATGTGGTGTCGCTAAGACGCCCGACTATGGCATTGCTTGCTATTTGTTTCATAAATTTTTATACTACCATGTTATTGCATTTTTATAAATAACTTGCTTGCACGCATCTGAGTTTCATTGTGACTGACGTCATGAGCTTATAATATTTTTAGCACATCATGGTTATATTATACCTGTGTTCATAATGTTTGCGAGTACATTCAAAGTACTCACTGGCTTGTCCCTGGCTATCGTCTTGGCCAGATTTTCTTGCACGGAGAGGAGCGACGCGATGCCAGCCCCGGAACCCACTCAATGGAGATAGCAGCCTCGCGAAGATAGGAATTAACCTGGTCAGCTGTTCCCGTGGGAAATGGAGTCCCATAGACACTGATGTTTCACAACCCGTTTCCGCCATCAACCACTAGAAACCATTTGTTGTACTCACTGGCCAGAATGCTCTTGTACTACATATTTTGTATTTTACTTGGAATTTCTGCATCAAGTTGGAGCCTCATCAGCTAACAGTAATCCTGGGGCTGATGAGCACGACGGTCTTTTCTGGAAATTTATTACCCGGAAAACCGGTCGTGACACCATATCGGTGCAATGAGACCAAGACCAGTAGAGCGGCAGGATGGAGGTCACCGTGGAGCCCAAGACGAAGACCAACTTTAGTCAGGATAACTTGTACTAGATGTTCCCCTTCAAAATGGCCATTGTTGGCTCCCTTCCCGCTCAATATTTGGGGAGAGGACCAGGGCCTCTATATATAGAGATAGCCACCACAGTAGGGAGGCATTGAGTTCTCACCCAGCCAACAAGGACCGAATCCCTTCCTGCGAGAGCACCACACCAGCTCAAGAACACCTCTCGTGAGGCTGTTCTTCCCCTTTGTATAGTTCATCATCAGCCCTTGAGGCAATCCACCACACCACACACCGGAGTAGGGTATTACACCACAATGGTGGCCCGAACCAGTATAAATCTTGTGTCCCTTGTGCTGTTCATCGTTTAGCTTAGATTCTCGCGAGGCGACTGGACGTGGATCGGTAGGGGGAAGATCTTCGCGCGCACCCCAGAGTTTGAACCTCAAGGGTCTGCCGGAACCCAACATCTGACATTTGGCGCGCCAGGTAGGGGTGCACCGAAACCTTCCTTCTTCCGTCCTGCGTTCCGCCGCTTCGCCGCCTCCATGTCCAGTGACCCGACGGCCAACTCCGACCGCTGGGCAGCATGGCCTGCCCATGCCATGCCGCCTGCCCAAGGTGATCTCAACCCTGCACCTCAGGCAGCCCGTGCTCCGCAGAGCGCTGCGGGGCATGGGCGACACGGTCAAGCGTCGCCTGCCCTCACTCCGCGGCAGGTACGATCGGCAGCGAGGGCCTCAAGCCATGCTGCAGCCACAACAGCGCACACCCGACAGGAGCAGGAAAACATGAAGGCCGCGCTCACAGTGGCGCGAGAACTGCTGTGGTGCAGACTGCAAGAAAGTGGTCACGATGTGCTGCTGGAGCGTGTCGTCGAGCTCCCGGACGCCGCTGCTTTGGGGCACCCACATTCTGTGTCCAGCTTCAACCCCAGGCCCCGGGCGGATCACACTGCGGGCCTATCTGTGCCTGCGCGCCCCCAGGCACACCTCAAGGCTTCATCAACACCAGCCTGGCCGTCAGCGCCGGGCGACAAGCTGCGCCGGCACCGCCCCTAGTAAGCGAGGGCGTTCACATCGCTGCCTATGGCCCGGGCTGGCCGCCGCCCTACCGCCCCCAAGATGGAGCTTCAAGTCGAACTGCATGGCACGCGGGGCACTACAGCGAGGCCTTTGGGGCGGTGACCCTGGAGGCCCATGTGCCCCGCATGGTGGATCGAGAGTATGCACTGGAAGAAGACCATGACTCGTTCCTTGGGCCAGGCTAGGAGGAAGAGGCGCCAGAAGCCGAGCTCTTTCAGGGGCCTCACGGAAGCCTTGACAGCCATGCCGGCGGCAGCAACTATCGGGTACCGCTAATTCCTCAGGAGCAAGCTTATGCTAACCATGGGTTGTAGGAGGTTCAGGTCGCTGCAGCGGATGGCTGCCCCAGTGCAGCAGCCCCCCTCCCCTCAGGAGGAGGGCACTGGGGCAGCAGGAGAGGGGCCGGGAGCCAGGCTCCTCCCCACAGCGCGCGGAGCAAGGCATTCTTCGGAGGTAGGCCCTCTGCCGGGGAGGTGCCCCAAGGCTTGCCCCCGGCAGAGGACCCGTGGTCGTCGGGGGAACCGCTGGGTCCCCTTTTCCCCATTGGCGTCATCCTGGTTTCCGGTCGCTGTCAATGGTGGTCAAGGGTGGCGCAAGGTGGGGCCCTCATCTGGCGATATGAAGCAAGGCCGGTACCTATGAAGAAGGCCCAGTGCCTGTGAAGCTCACCGCCCGTGACACTCTCACGTAATAATGAGTTGGGGCCATACATGCCTCGGAGTCTCCGGAGAGCCGCCCTCGGGCCTCGGGGGCTCCCGCCCATGCCCAGTGGTAGCACTTAGCTCCACGCTAGTGAGAAGACGTTGAAGACTAGACAAGGTGTCAGATGCAGCCTTTTTCTTTTGCTTCCTTTTGTGCAAACAAGATTTCTCGTTTCGGATCTAAGTTGAAGTTGAATTTGTGTTTGCGTATGCAGGGAGGGGTGTCTTCTCTTGTTCGTGTGCTTTCTCGTGTTCCGATTTCTATTCAAGTTGGAATTCACACCAGCTGCCTCCCTCTCGCGAGCCCCTCGCGAGTAGGGCAGGGCCCAGCATGCGCGCCCGCCGTCCCGTGGCCGGCGTTCGCTCTCGCCAGGCTCTTGCCACGTGGTCGAGTGGGACCTTCATGAGACCCTCAGATGGGCGCTGCGAGCCTACTCAAGGCTCGCCAAGACAAGGGTAAAACCACAACAGCCAACTCATCGCGGAAATCATGACATCATATGGGCACCCATCTGGCGCCGACCTCAACAACACATAGGCAACAAATTTTTTTACATGAGGGGCTTCCCCTCCCAAAACACTCTCACGACCTTCAGGGCCACGCCCGAGTCTCTTCCTCTGCAGGATTAACAGCAGGGGGCGTGGGATTAGCCGGACTCGTCGCTCACCACATCCCCCTGGGCATCCCCAGAGGCGTCGCCTTGTTAGTGAAGAACCGGAGATTGTCGGCATAGTTGGTCACACGCGGCTCCTCGGCGGCTGCCTCGCAAATGTTGCCCAGGGCCATGTTGGCCCTATCCCTGAGTGTCTGGAGCATGGGGCCATGCATGTGCTCCAGCATCTGCCGTTGGTGAATCTCATCCTCGTTCCGCCGCGCAACGTCCTCAGCGTCATCGACCCGCCATTGAAGAAGAAGCAACTCGGCGCGAGAGGAGGCCAGCTCAACCTGCACCGTGCCTAGGGTGGCTGGAGTGGCCTCAGCTCACTGCGTGGCTTTGGTCAGCCTGGTTTTGAGGGCAGCAGTCCTGCCCGCGGCTTCGGCCTTGATCAGCTCCAGCCTCTCTTCATACTCGCGCTCAAGACCCGCGCGAGCTTCCGCCACGCGGCGGTCGATCTCTTCGTGGATCCGGGCCTCCCGCACACTGACGTCGTCCTCCGCCTGGGTTACCTGGCGCTCCCTCGTCTCCAACCGCTCAAGATCGAGGTTGCGCTCGGTAGCCTCCAATCTCAGTGTTTCCTCACGCCTCTGGAGCTCCTCCTCTTCGGAGGGCGCCCCTTTAAGAGACGCAAGGGCAGCCTGGCGCAACTCCACTTGCAGCTCCAGAGAATTCCACCAGTCTTGGAGCTCCCACGCGCGCTCCTCCGCGGCTTCGCGTCGCCGATCTGCCTCCCGAGCCTCCTCAATGGCTCGAGAGCAGGCTTCCCAAGAGGCCACCAGAGATGCCTCGGCCTTGGCATTGTCGAGATCATGCCAGTGGTGCGCGAGACCAGCAGCCGCCTTCAGCTTGCGCCGCTCCTTAACCAGCCGCATGCCTTCAGCTTCAAGATGCGCATCCTCGCCCGCAAGCTCTGCACCTAGCTGGCTCACTGCATCTGTTGCCCTCTGGAGGAACTCTCGGCGGACAGCTGTACGTTCCTGCGCACGCCTGAGCACGTCATCAAGGTCATCCTCGACCATCAGCGTCGGCGGAGGACCATAGAGTGGCTCGCCCCCGCTTGGCAGGGGGCTGGGGGCTGGTGCCCCCCCACGATTGCCGGACGGGCCCCACGAGGGACCCAGCCCGGTGCCGATCCACCCCCCGATGAGGAACCGAAGATTGACTTCAACCACCTGCCGCCTATGATCAGCGGAGGAGCCCGGGGCAAGCTAGTTGTGCCCAGGGAGAGCTCGCGAAGGAGGAGCGGCGTGCCCGCAGGCTCAAGGTGCGCCGAAGGACGGCCTACCTCTCCAGCCGAACTCGCGCCGAGGGTGGCGAGCAGGCTCGGGGCGATCAAGGTCGGCGGTGGAGGTGAAGCTTGAGGAAGCAGTTCCTTGGCTGGCTCCACGGGCTCAGCAGGGGAGATCCTGAAAGGCCACAGTCAGCAAAGGGAACGACAAACAAGGAACTATAAGAAGGAGGGACTTACTCGTCCATGGCGAAGTACTTCCTGTGCTTCAACGGGCAGCACAGGGATCATCACCACCCGAAGCCTCCTTCCTCTTGCGAAGGGCCTCGAAATCTATGCGGAACCGGCCCAAGCTCTTGACGTGAGGGCCGGCGCGCGGCATAGGAGCCGAAGCATCAGGGCAACCTACATCAAGGGCGCCAGTCTGAGAGGAGCGATCAGGTGCCACCTCTTGGTGGCCTGTCGAGGCCTCGGGGGCTTCAGCCTCGGGAGCCGCAGGTCGCGCCCACACCTCGAGAGGGGCTCCGTAAGCTCCGTAGGATGACGCCTCGGGAGCCCCGCGTGACATCAGCACCTCAACATCAGGTCTCCCAGCTCCTGCCGATGCTTGCCTCCCTGCAACGACTCCTGAGGCGAGATCGGCGCGGGGGACAAGGGGAAGAGCCGCAGCAACCGGATTCTCACGGGCCCCCACAAGGCCAGCCAGGTGCAACCCCCATTCGTCGAAGAAGGGCAGCTGCCTCATGAACTCGACCCTGTTTGAGCAGAGATACAAGAGGGCGCCTCCAAGACGGACGCTGCCTAGAGAGGGGTCGCCAGTCAGGACTTTCAGCACCTTCTTCAGCATTTCAGGCGCAAGATCCCCTTCCTGGAGCCTCATGCGGTCCTGCCGCCTGGAAAAGACCCACATCGGGCGGGAATGGCGCTGGAGAGGAGCGATGTGGTGCAGGAGGAACTCCTTAACCGCCTGAGGTGCCATCACGCCAAGCATCCTCAGCCTCTCGAAGCGGTGCCAGGCGAAAGCAAGCTGGGGGCTCGTGAGCTCCTCCTGACCCCAGCCGGGATTGGGAATAGGAGGCAATGTCAGGTGCGCGAGCAGGGGGCTGGGCACCCCAACGTCCACATACAGCCATCGCTCCCGGAACCAGCTCGCAGAAGATGGGAGGCGAAAGTCGATCCCCGAGGCGGCCATCTTCAGCACGTCCTGGAAGCTCACGCATCTCGAACATTCGGAAGGGTCAATCAGGCGTGGAAAGAAGAAGTGGCGCAGAAGGGAAACAGAAGAAGGAACCCCCACCATGGCGTCACATACAAAGGCGAAGACAGCAAGCAGAGTAATAGATTGGGGACCAAGATGCATCACATGGATCTGGTAATGGGAAAGCACCGCATTGAAGAAAGCGGAGAAGGGGGGAACTAGGCCCGCCCACAGGGCATCGGCAAAGAATCAGACCTCTGTGACGATCCTGTCGAAGGAGGCATGGGATGTGGGCCAGACCGTCGTCCTCCTGCACTCGTTGAAGCTGGAGGCGAGCAAGGAGCGAACCTTCTCCAAGGCTTCCAGATTGAGTATGAGCGACTTGTCGACAGCGGGAGCAGCTGCCGGAGGCGAGCTGGATGAGGGCGCAGGTTACTTCCCCTTCTCCTTTTTCGTTGGTGCCATGGAAATGGAAAGGGGGGAGAACTCAAGATGGATTGGAGGTGGAAGCAGAGGCTCAAGGAGGAAAGGGGAACGAGAAGCACGCAGGCAGCAAGGGGAGAATAACCGTGTACAAGCCCTGTAGCCGCCTAACTAGGCGCATAATGAGGGACCGTGGGGAAGCGGAGACGCCCACGTCCAATCAACCGCCACATGGCACCCAAGGCCGCAGGCTGTTGGGGCCCACGATGCTCCGCACTTGCCCCTTCGCTTCTCTTCTAAGCCAAGTCCGAGCGCGCCTTGGGCCCAGGGGCTACTGTTGGCGTTCTGGGAACGGGGGTTCCCAGACTTGCCTACCTGTGTCCTGCGGCGTGGCTCAAGTGGTGGCCTAGTACGGCCCACCTTCACCAATGCAAACTCAAGACCCTCAGGAGGGGCCAAGTCTCGTGGGGCAGACGACGCAAGGCTTCCTCAGGAGCGGCCTCGCCAGGCAGGCTCACGAGGAGGCGGAGAGATCAAGGCAAGGGTACCTCTCGAGGTGCTCGTGAAGCAAGCCATGAAGATCGAGACCAGGCGGGCGCCGGCCTGCGTAGTGTCCTTGTTTCCTCTTTGGTGCAAAGGGGGCAAGCACAGGCGTGGAGTACCGAGGCATCAGGCAAAGGTTGCCATATCGGTGCAACGAGGCCAAGACCAGCAGAGCGGCAGGATGGAGGTCACCGTGGAGCCCAAGACGGCGTCATCGCTAGTGCCTTTGGCAGCCGAAGACCAACTTTAGTCAGGATAATTTGTACTAGATGTTCCCCTTCAAAATGGCCATTTTTGGCTCCCTTCCCGCTCAATATTTGGGGAGAGGACCAGTGCCTCTATATATAGAGATAGCCACCATAGTAGGGAGGCATCGAGTTCTCACCCAGCCAAAGAGGACCGAATCCCTTCCTGCGAGAGCACCACACCAGCTCAAGAACACCTCTCGCGAGGTTGTTCTTCCCCTTTGTACTGTTCATCATCAGCCCCTGAGGCAATCAACCACACCACACACTGGAGTAGGGTATTACACCACAACGGTGGCCCGAACCAGTATAAATCTTGTGTCCCTTGTGCTGTTCATCGTTTAGCTTAGATTCTCGCGAGGTGACTGGATGTGGATCGGTAGGAGGAAGACCTTTGCACACACCCCAGAGTTCGAACCTCAAGGGTCTGCCGGAACCCAACATCCGACACTCGGGTTCAGTAAGGCGTAGCCTGCAGTGCAATCGCTCGGGTTCAGTTAGGTGACGCCTCGCTCGGGTTCAGTTAGAGCCCAATGCCTCGCACCCACGCGCATATGGTACGAGAGGAACGCACATCGCTTGACCCCGACCACCCACCGTGAACTCCCCGATATTTTCCTTGCCCTCGCTTCTACCATAGTTTTTTCCGTCATGAACGGCCCAAAGAATGTCATGCAGCTGCGTCTCCGGCCTGCCCAGGACGAAAAGCCCACTTTCTATCATTATTTTTTGTCATAGAAGTAGGAGCGCACCACATCTAAGATGATACTGGGTTTTGTCAAATTATCGTCATAGAAGTGTCATAAGTATGACAGAATTTTTTTTCGTTCGACCCAAAATGTCATAGATGTGTCTTTTTTTTGTAGCGTCCCTTTCGGGTACGACGCCTCAAGATTGGCAAATAACGTGAGGTAAAAGTGGTAGATAGGATAAATAGATCGCAGAACAAATAAATTGCAGCAAGGTAATTTTGCATTTTTGGTTTAATAGATCTGAAAATAAATGCAAAGGAAAATAGACCGCAAAGGCAAATATGATGAAAAGAGACCTGGGGGCCGTAGGTTTCACTAGTGGCCTCTCTCGAGAAAAATAACAAACGGTGGGAAAACAATTACTGTTAGGCAATTGATAGAACTTCAAATAATTATGACGATATGCAGGCAATGATCATTATATAGGGATCACGTCCAAGATTAGTAGACCGACTCCTGCCTGCATCTACCACTATTACTCCACACATCGACCGCTATCCAGTATGCATCTAGTGTATTAAGTTCATGGAGAAACAGAGTAATGCAATAAGAACGATGACATGATGTAGACAAGATCTATTTATGTAGAAATATACCCCATCTTGTTATCCTTAATAGCAACAATACATACGTGTCGTTTCCCTTTCTGTCACTGGGATCAAGCACCGTAAGATCGAACCCATCACAAAGCACATCTTCCCATTGCAAGATAAATAGATCAAGTTGGCCAAACAAAACCCAGATACCGGAGAAGAAATACGAGGCTATAAGCAATCATGCATATAAGAGATCAAAGAAGACTCAAATAACTTTCATGGATAAAAACATAGATCTGATCATAAACTTAAAGTTCATCGAATCCCAATAAACACACCGCAAGAAGACTTACATCATATGGATATCCAAGAGACCATTGTATTGGTAATCAAGAGAGAGAGATAGAGAGAGAGAGAGAGAGAGAGAGGAATCCATCTAGCTACTAACTACGGACCCGTAGGTCTACAAAGAACTACTCACGCATCATCGGAGAGGCACCAATGGATATGATGCACCCCTCCGAGATGGTGTCTAGATTGAATCTGGTGTTTCTAGACACTGCGGCGACTGTAATTGATTTTCATCGACTCCTAGGGTTTCTAGAATATTGGGGTATTTATTGAGCAAAGAGGCGGTTCAGGGGGCACCCGAGGTGGGCACAACCCACCGGGGCGCGCCTGGGGGGTTGTGCTCCCCTCGGAGCACCCCCAGGTGCTTTCCTGGCCCACTGGATGTCTTCTGGGCCAAAAATATCCTCAAAAAGTTTCACTGCATTTGGACTCCGTTTGGTATTGATTTCCTGCAATGTAAAAAACATGCAGAAAACAACAACTGGCACTAGGCACTATGTCAATAGGTTAGTACCAAAAAATGATATAAAATGACTATAAATTGATCATAAAACATATAAGAATGATAATATAACAACATGGAACAACAAAACAATTATAGATACATTGGAGACGTATCAGCATCCCCAAGCTTAATTCCTGCTCGTCCTCGAGTAGGTAAATGATAAAACCAGAATTTTTCATGTGGAATGCTGCCTAACATGTTCATCACATTTCTTTTCTTTAAAGCATGGACATTTGGACTTTTATATGATTCAAATCAATAGTCTAGTTTTGACATGAAGACTTTAATACTCAAGCATACCAACAAGCAACCATGTCTTTCAAAATATCAACACTAAAGCAAGTTATCCCTAGCCCATTATGCTCAATCATTGATCCATTCATGAGACACACTAGAATATTAGCTACACCCAATGCTCAAATGCGACCATAGTGCCCCTTACTTGGTGCTTTATAAGAGAGATGGAGACTCAAATTCAAAATAAAAATTGCATAAGTAAAAGAAAGACCCTTCACGGAGGGAAGTAGGGATTTGCAGAGGTGCCAGAGCTCAAAGCTTAAATTGAGAGATAAAAACATTTTTGAGAGGCATACTTTTCCCACCAACAAAAACGACTTAGAGCTCCCAACACTTTCCATGCTAGATACATCATAGGCGGTTCCCAAACAGAAAATAAAGTTTATTCCTTTTTCCACCATTACTTTCACTTTCCATGGCTAGCCGAACCCACAGTTGCGCTCCATACCAACACTTTCCAAGGAATTTATTATTTGACAACATAAAGTAAATTCATTTTTCATTTCAGGACTGGGCATCCCTAATACCTTTGTCGTACTCTCGTGCAATGACAAGTGAATAAACACTCATCTTGAGAATAACACATCTAGCATGGAAAATATTGGTCACCCTTCACCGCCTCGCGAGCGCTAGAGCACACAAAAGAGAAATTTATTTTGAAAATTAGAGAGGACACATGCAAATTTGCTTAGAACAGCATGGAAATACCACATATAGGTAGGTATAGTGGACTCATAAGGCAAAACTGGTTTAAAGGGTTTTAGAGCACAAGTAGTGATCATACTTAGTGCAAAATGAAGGCTAGCAAAAAGATTGAGAAGCGACCAACCAAAAAGCGAAAAATCTCGTACCCAAGCATTAAGCATAAGTAACACCGAATAATGCACCATAAGTAGGATATAAATTTCATTGCATAACTATTGACTTTCGTGCTCGCATAGGGAATCACAAACCTTAATATCAATATTCTTACTAAATCACAATTACTCATCAACTTGACTCACATATTATATCGTCATATCTAGTAAATCCAAAACTCGACTGAAATTCGTAAACTTGGCATGCTATCATGGAGCAACATCAACATGCCATGGTAAATTTTTTATCCCGTTTGGGGCAGGTTTGGGTATAAGCTTCTCACAAACCAGAGCTTCTCACAACAAGCCTGATGGTTTTGGTAGGGATCGTTTCACCTTTCTGGACGAAACGATATCTATTGCCTCTTCTTGATTTCAATTTTTTCTCTAGAGTCAACATAGAACAACAAGAGTGTTGTGTTAAATTTTGGAATTTTTCAGGGAATGTTTGGACATTTTTATGCATTAATTGAGATTTCAATGCATTTATGTTCACAATTCAAACTTGAACTACAGGCACGTGCTCTAATGCATATAAATTGGTCGAAAATTCAAATCTGTGTCCTTGATTGCATGCTTAGGTCCCATACAAGAAATGGGAATGGATGTCAAACACCCTGCCACCATCACTCGTCCGCAAACATTGAGATACCTGATTTTTAAATTCTAGTAAATCCAAAACTCGTCTGAAATTCATGAAACTTGGCATGCTATCATGGAGCAGCATCAACATGCCATGGTAAATTTTTGTACCATTTGGGGCAGATTTGGGTATAAGCTTGTCACAACAAAGCTTGATGGTTTCGTTAGGGAATGTTTCACTTTTCTAGATGAAAGGATATCCGTTGCCTCTTCTTGTTTCAATTTTTTCTCTAGTGTCAACACAGAACAACAGGAGTGTTGTGTTAAATTTTGGAATTTTTCGGGGTTCGTTTGGACATTTTTATGCATTAATTGTGTTTTCAATGCATTTATGTGCATAATTCAAATTTGAACTACATGCACATGATTTAATGCATCTAAATTGGTTGTGAATTCAAATATGTGTCCTTGGTTGCATGTTTAGGTCCCATGCAAGAATTGGGAATGAATGTCAAACACCCTGCCACCGTCACTCGGCCGCAAACATTGAGATACCTGGTTTTTAAATTCTAGTAAATCCAGAACTCATCTGCAATTCATGAAACTTGGCATGCTATCATGGAGCAGCATCAACACGCCGGTAATTTTTTTGTCCCATTTGGGGCAGGTTTGGGTATAAGTTTCTCACAAACTAGAGCTTCTCACATCAAGCCTGATGGTTTCTGAAAGCACAAGTGCTCCCTGGGTGATTTTGGTAATTAATTTCAATATATATCTTGTTGGATTAACATTTTCGTCTATTATATTTCTGAGAGTTCAACAAAGGCGTGGCATGGACAAGAGGATGTGGAGCCCCTTCAAGATGCTAAGGACAAATATTGGCAAAACCTCAAGACTCTTCATTTCTATTTTAGTGATCCAAGATCACAATTGAGTCCATAGGAAAAGAAATACTATTAAAAGGGGGTGAGGTGTTTCTTAATGGTCTAATTGCTCAAAATGCTTAGTGATATGCTCCAAAGCCCTCAACCACTTTCTCAATTCCAAATATGTCCAAAACCTAACATCAAACTCAGTCTCACTGAGATAGCCTTGCAAACTCTTTGTTGCCTGTTGCAATTATTTCGGTCTCACCGAGTTTGCCTGACCAACTCTTTGTTTGGTCATTGCTGAAATCGGTCTCACCGAGTTCATGCAATCGGTCACACCGAGATGAGGTTTTGCCTTAACACTAGCACATCAGTCCCACCTAGTTGATCATGTCGGTCCCATCAAAAATCCTAACATTCACATTTTGAACCAAATCGGTCCCACCGAGTTTCTGCATTCGGTCTCACTGATTTTGGTAATATGTGTGTAACGGTTAGATTTTGTGTGGATGCTATATATACCCCTCCACCCCTTCTCTATTTGAGAGAGAGCCATCATAATGTGCCTACACTTCCACTACTTATTTTCTGAGAGAGAACCACCTACTCATGTGTTGAGACCAAGACATTCCAATCCAACCACAAGAATCTTGATCTCTAGCCTCCCCCAAGTTGCTTTCCACTCAAATCATCTTTCCACCATATCCAAATTTGAAAGTGCTAGTTATGGACTCGAGGGGGGGGGGGGGTGAATAGGCGATTTTTATGGAAGTCTTCAAAACACGGTGGCTTCGAAGACAAACAGGTAAACTGAGGCTATATAGTAAGCAGTAGAATGAAGACTACACTAGGCAAGCATTAGTCAAGCATACAATGCAATGAAAGCACGAAGACTAATTGCAACTAGGTAGACAGGATTAGAATGGAAGATAGTATGAAGCTAAACAGATATAAGTCTTCACACAATGAAGTCAAATGAATCAGGCAGGCAAGCAATGACTTCATGAAGACAAACTGTAAAGTAAGGAGAGTAGAGGATAGAACCAGTAGCTTGGTGAAGACAAGGATTTAGTAGACCAGTTCCAGTTGTTGTGACAAATGTACGTCTGGTTAGGGAGGCTGAGATTGAACTTAGAAGACTGTGTCTTCACCTTATTCCCCTTGAGCTAAGGACACCCAGTCCTCGCCCAATCACTCTGGTAAGTCTTCGAGGTAGACTTCTAAACCTTAACGGACTTTGTTCACCGACAATCCACAATGACTCTTGGATGCTCAGAACGCGACGTCTAACCGGCTGGAGGATTCACAGTCCTCAAGTATAACAAGTCTTTAGATCACGCGGACAGGAAGACTTCAGTGATGTCTAACACTCTTTGGCTCTGGGTGTTTTGGGCTTTGTCCTCACAAGGATTTCTCTCTCAAATGCTTCAGAGGTGGGTTGCTCTCAAATGAAAAAAGCCGTGCACTAACTCTAAGCAGCCACTAATTTATGGTGTAGGGGGTGGGCTATTTATAGCCAGGAGGCAACCCGACCTGATATGTCCTAAATGACCCTAGGTCACTAAGGAACTGACACGTGTCCAACGGTTAGATTTCAAACACACGCGACAGCTTGGATTGGGTTACAAGCAAAGCTGACTCGTCCAACTCAGGATAAGGTTTGCTCTCATTGTCTTCGCTCGAAGACATAGGATTTGGTTGAGCATCACTTCAGTCACTCTAACTTTGTTCACTTGGACCCCACTTAACAGTAGGGTGGTTCCTATGACTCAATAAAGAAGAAAGGAAACAAGGAAACAACTATGTCTTCACACTCCATAGTCTTCAAGTGAATATCTTCATGAACCACCATTGTCTTTAATGTCTTCACACATTTTAGGGGTCATCTCTAGTAGGTAAACCGAATCAATGAGGGACACTACCTGTGTTATCCTGCAATTCTCACAAAGACATTAGTCCCTCAACCACGTTTGTCGTCAATACTCCAAAACCAACTAGGGGTGGCATTAGATGCACTTACAATCTCCCCCTTTTGGTGATTTATGACAAACTGGTTGAAGTTTTCAATGGGGATAAAAGTATGTGAAAGTTCAGTTTTGTGAGCATTGTCTTCATACATAAAAAGAGGCTCCCCCTGAAGATGTGCATATAAGTAGTTGCTTTTGAATGCAAATGTACATGGCAGGTTTTACTTTATGGAGGCCATCTTCAATGTGTGAAGAAAATTCATCACGCATATAAAAAGGTAATGAAGATAATGATATGCATAATGGAAAATGGACGTCTACAGAATGACTTCCTGCGGAATTTATCATCGCATCACAAAGTGGCAGCAAGAGTAGCCGACGACCATCGAGTTTAAGTGTTACAACTCAAAAGCCAAAAGTTTCAAAACGAGATTTGTAAGAACTTAGCAAAAATTAAGCAACCACCCATAAGGACCCGCTTGAAGACTATCAACTCATATGCTTCTCCCCCTTTTGTCAGTAATGACCAAAAAGGTTTGAAGACATAGAGTATCTACTCGTTCCTAGGTGGAGATGAAGTTGGAGCAGCAAGGTCGACATTGGAGTTTGGTGGTGCAGACGGGCCTGGAGCAGCATCATGATGTAGTGCAGTTAAAGCCGGAGAAGTGGCGTCATCTTCTTCATCGATGACTCTTGCAACAGTTGCAGCCGAAGATGAGCACTCATAATCTTCAATGGAGGGTGTGTGATGCCAATTTGCATTTTGAGGAGGCCTGGAGTCGAACTTGAAATTCTCAGTGAAGCCATCCGTGCGAAGTTCATCTTCAGCGCAGAGCAAGGTGAGACTCTTCCAGGACCGCCGATAGGCTTCATGGGCTACAAATGAGTTCTTGGTGGCCAAGTTTCGAATGCGATTGACATCCACCAAGATACTTTGCATCTGACGCTTCAGCCAATCATGATGTCTGCCCTGCTTTTGATGTAAAGCCACCATAAGCTCACGGTCATTAAGAACACGAGGACGCTTCTGAGGCCTTTGAGCTATGGTGCTTGCAGTGGCTTCAATATTAGCATGGTGTAGTATGTGCAGGTTGCTAGCCAAAGGATAAGCAGGAGTTGTAGCATTGGGCATATGAACACCTTCAATAGGCTGTGTGAAGCTCTGGAATTCAGCATTCTGAAGGTGGAGAGGCTTCTTGGCAGGCTCGGGGTGGATGGCTTCAACAGACATATCAACATCAGGCAGAAACACAATGTGGTTACGTGCTGAAGGCCGATAATCAATAGTTGAATGACGCTTAATCAAAGCGCATCACCCATGGAGCATAAAACTTCAGACCAAATAGATCAATCCCGGAAGCATCAAGTTGTCTGATGAAGAAATCTTGAGTGTTGAATCTGATGCCATTGATGATATAGAATACCAAAGTCTTCATGGCGTCTTCAAGCTTGGCTTCAGAAGAATGGCCTTTGATGGGCCAGAGAGTACGCCTCAGAATATGATACACGATTCATGGCAGGTACTCAAGGTACTTAACAAAGAACTCCTTTGGATATTCAGCGTCTTGGGGCAATGGCTTCATCATGCTAAGCATTTGGCTCATGTTTTGCTGTGGCTTCTGAAAGCTGCTCTACAGCTCATTCTGATGAAGCAAACAACCAGGTTCATATAACTCACCTGGAGTGGGCAGGGAAGTAAGCTTGATGATATCCTGAGCTTTATCTTCGTGATGTACATCACCTGTCATCCACTCAAGGATCCAAGTCTCCGGATCCCTGTTGTAGCCTCGAATGTGTAGAGTGGCATAGAACTGCAGCAGAAGCTCTTCATTCCAATGTTCCTTACCAGTCACAAAAGCCAGAAGACCAACATCCCTAAAGCAGTCAAGGGCTTCTTCCAGACATGGCAGCCCAACCATAGCATCACAATCCAGACGTCTGTGCGGCAAAATTCGGTCTTGATTGTACATAATGCAAGAGTAATAGCTTCGCTGTTGATGGCTCCAAAATCTGTCGAGGAGATCTTTGGCTTCTTGTATGGGTTCTTGGCGCTATCAAAGAAAGTATTGTGGTCTCTGAAGCTGAGCATGCTGAATGAGCCTTGTGTAGTGACAGCACTTGGAAGCCTTGGCAGACGTGGCTTTGGCTTCTGAACTTGCTGCCATTGCTCCACATGATAATCATACTGGGGCCCTAGAGCAGTAGGAGGAACCATAATTGGCCATCTGACAGTGACAAGATGACCTTCACGATTGAAGGCCCTTTCCATGGTATGGGGCCGTAGTGGAGGAACAACACTATCAGTGGTAATTGGCGTCACTGTGGCTTCAGCATTCACATTTGCTTCAGGACACACATTGTCTTCAGCCATGATAGGGTCATTGGCTTCAATAGCGGTGTTGGTGGCAGCCTCATTGTTTTCAACCTCCATCTGTTCAATGACTGGAGGGTCAGACATGATCACATTCTCTTCAAGAATGACATGATCAGTAGTAGGGGGTGTGGCTTCTCTTTCTTTTCTTTCTTCTTCTTCGGCTGATGCATCCGGAATGTCTTCAGCAGCTTTAGCTTCAGACTCCTGAGCAGTCGCAGAAGGATTTGCGTCAGGGAACACTTAACATGCCATTGAGCTAGATTGTTGCGAATCTTCTTTTGGGATTGTCGACATGGAGACAGGTGGCCTGAGACCTTTGCGAAACCTGCAAAACACTAGCGATGCCTTTGGAGATGGAGTGGTCTCCATGTAGTCGTCATCATCAAGCACCAAAGAGGTGACTTGAGCAGGTGGAGTACGGGGTATTTCATCTTGTACTGGGGTATCTTCTTGTTGTCGCTCAGCCCATGAGTTATCTTGAACAATTGGCGTTAATGGACGACCAATGCTAATATATTCACTACTCGTGGGAGCGGGCGATGATACCAACTGGGGCTCGAGCTAAGGAAGAACTTCATCGTCATGCACATTGTCTTCATGACCAATGTCTTCAGCTGGGTTGTGGTCAACAACTGGAACTTCTTCAGTTTCTGGAGCCTCTATGGGAGCAGGCTCATGGACAACATGACATCGCTCACGATTAGCAGAGGCAGGGTAGGCAATAGAAATGGGTTCAACTATGAGGGGTGAGGGAGTCCTGGATTAGGGGGTCCTCAGACAACCAGATTATGCTTATGCTAGACTATTGGACTATGAAGATACAAGATTGAAGACTTCGTCCCGTGTCCGGGTGGGACTCTCCTTTGCATGGAGGGCAAGCTTGGCAATTTGGATATGTACATTCCCTTCCTTGTAACCGACTCTGTGTAACCCTAGCCCCCTCCAGTGTCTATATAAACCGGAGGGCTTAGTCCGTAGGACAAGAACAATCATAATCATAGGCTAGCTTCTAGGGTTAGCCTCTACGATCTCGTGGTAGATCAACTCTTGTAATACTCATATCATCAAGATCAATCAAGCAGGAAGTAGGTGAGGGAGTCCTGGATTAGGGGGTATTCGGACAGCCGGACTATATACTTTGTCCGGACTATTGGTGCGTGAAGATACAAGACTCAAGACTTCGTACCGTGTCCGGATGGGGCTCTCCTTTGCGTGGAAGACAAGCTTGGCGATCTGGATATTGTATTTCCTTCTTTGTAACCGACTCCGTGTAAACCCTAGCCCCTATGGTGTCTATATAAATTGGAGGGTTTAGTCCTTAGAGGGACGATCACAATCATAATCATCGTAGGGTAGCTTCTAGGGTTTAGCCTCTACGATCTCGTGGTAGATCAACTCTTGTACTACTCATATCATCAATATCAATCAAGCAGGAAGTAGGGTTTTACCTCCATCGAGAGGGCCTGAACCTGGGTAAACATTGTGTCCCTTGCCTCCTGTTACCATCAGCCTTAGACGCGCAGATCGGGACCCCCTACCCGAGATCCGCCGGTTTTGACAATGACATTGGTGCTTTCATCGAGAGTTCCTCTGTGCCGTTGCTGCAAGGCTCGATGGCCCGTCTCGTTGTCAAGGACAACATCACCTCTGGGGGAGCGCTGGCTGTAGGCCAAACTCTCCGACTAGGCGGCTTCATCATGGCCGCCCAATCGGCTGTCGCGCCGATGATGACCTCTCGGGTCATCACGAATAGCCTCCACGTCAATTCAGAACTCACCGAACAGATGAATCCAATGGAGCTCTCCTCTCTTAATGAGCTCTTGGATCGCATTGCTACTTTGGGAGTTGCCACAGACTATGACCGGATTGGGCTTAAACCCGACCAAAGGGATATTAAATCCCCGCCGGTCACCCACGAGATAGCGGTAGTGGAGGAGCCACACACGGATTATCCCTCTATTTTGAGGACGAATTATGTCCGGATCACCGAGCTCCTTGAGCCGAACACCCGCTCAAGGGAAGACATGACCCAGACCCGGACTTAGAATCGGGTATTGGGCCGGAAAAATTGGGCAGCACCCCGGACCCCGAGCTGTCAAGCCCGGAAGCTCCCCTGCCCCAGGGCGTTAGATCGGATCAGAATCCAGATTCAGCTACACCCACCCACCCGGACTTAAACCATCTCTCCCATATCAGACAAGAGCCCCAAGAGACAGTACATCGCTACTGGGCCAGATTCCTCCTTGTGCTAAACAAGGTCAAGGACTATCGTGAGGAGGACACAGTCTCACTTTTCTACAAAAACTGCATGAACAAAGGAATCCTTAATGCTATAAGTCGCCGTGACATAGTACACTTTGCTTACTTGGCAACCATAGTACAGAAGTACTGTGCGATAGAAAGCGCCTGGAAATCCCAAACAAAATTTTGGGATAGTCCGGCTCTCACTAAAACCTTTGTCCGAGCTAAATGGACGAATTCTCGTAAGTCAGCCGATCCAATCCCCAAGAAACCAAAGCCCGCCCCAGGGCGTGGAACCGTGTTGGAAGAATGGCTCAATGGGCCATGTAAACTCCACAGCACGCCGGACACTACACCAACACATAGCCTTAGAGCATGTTGGATACTCCGGCAGGTAGCAAAAAGTGGCGAGGATCTCCTTGTAAGCCATAGAGCAGAACAACATCCCGCCAAAGAAAACAATACGGTACTAACAGACTTCGAGACTTTCGCCTCAAACAATAGGCGCAAGCGAGCTCATCGGAACTCCGCTGAAATCTGCCACATGGCAAAAATAAATCCATGGAACAACACTGCTATAACTTTCAATGCCAGTGATGAACCCCAATTCCGGACAGTCCGGGCACCAGCCGCTTTGGTCCTTAGCCCAATCGTGGACGGCTTTCGGCTCACTAAATTACTCATGGACGGCGGAAGCAGACTAAACCTGATCTACGAAGAAACACTCAGCAAGATGGAAATTGATAAAAGCCGCATTGAGCAAAGCGACACAACCTTCAGGGGAATCATCCCTAGTTGGGAAGCACGGTGTGCGGGAAAAATCACACTCAATGTGGTATTTGGCACTCCGGAGAATTACAGGTCCAAAGAAATCACATTCCAAGTGGCTCCTTTCAGGAGCGGATACCACGCCCTTTTAGGGCGGGATGCGTTTACACTTTCAAGCTATACCACATTACGGGTACATGAAGCTTAAAATGCCTGGACCCAATGGAATCATCACTCTAGCCAGTGACCCGGACGTCGCACTTCGCGCCGAAAACAAAACCGCAACACTAGCCCTGGAAGCATTTTCCGAAGCCCTAGCAGCCGAAGAACTAACAACGCTCCGTGCCACCATGGACATGGACGACGTGATACTCGACAAGCGACCCAAGTCCACCTCATTTAAACCCGCAGACGAGATAGTAAAATTCCAGGTCCATCCAACGGACCCCACGAAGACAGCTTCCATCAGGACACAGTTGAGCCCCACAATGGATGCCGCACTGCGAGACTTCCTACGCGAGAATTGGGACATTTTCGCCTGGCACCCCTCGGACATGATGGGCATCCCATGCAGACTAGCCGAACACAACCTCAATATACTAAAAGGATACAAGCCTGTCAAGCAGACTCTAAGGCGCTTGTCAGAGCCCAAATGGCAGGCCATGAGGGAAGAGCTAGCCAAGCTACTCGAGGCCGGATTCATCAGAGATATCAAGCATCCGGATTGGCTGGCAAATCTGGTAATGGTACCAAAGAAGGACAAATCCTGGCGCCTATGCGTCGACTTCAAAGACCTCAACAAGGCTTGCCCCAAGGATCCATTCCCCCTCCCTCGCATCGACCAAATCATCGACGCCACCGCAGGACATGACTCGCTGTGTTTCCTCGACACATACTTTGGATATCATCAAATAAAGATGGCAGAGTCCAACCAAGCTGCAACGGCTTTCATAACGCCATATGGTCCTTTCTGCTTCAACACTATGCCTTTCAGGCTTAAAAATGCCGGCGCAACCTATCAACGCATGATTCAAACATGCCTAGAAAAGCAAATCGGCAAGACAGTGGAGGCATATGTGGATGACGTGGTCATAAAAACAAGACACGTCGAAACTCTAATAGACGACTTGAGGCTTATGTTCGACAACCTCCGAACATACGACATCAAGCTAAACCCAGAAAAATGTGTTTTCGGCGTGCCCTCTAGGAAGCTACTCGGCTTCATTGTTTCCAATAGAGGAATTGAGGCGAATCCGGCAAAAATCCGAGCTCTGTCGCAGTTGGCTATCCCAACAGACCTCAAGCATATCCAGAAACTAGCTGGATGTGTGGCTGCCTTAAGCCGCTTTATCTCCCGGTTAGGAGAAAAGACATTACCTCTTTACCGCCTCCTTCGGCGCACCGAACACTTCGTGTGGACGGATGCAGCTGCGGCCGGACTGGACGAAATAAAGACCTTATTGGCCAGTAATCCAGTCCTAACAGCGCCAAATTTTGGCGAACCTATGCTGTTGTACATAGCTGCAACACATCAAGTTGTAAGCGCAGTGCTCGTCGTCGAACGAGAGGCTGACAGATACAAATTCCCGCTCCAGAAGCCAGTATATTACGTATCCACGGTACTCACCCCATGCAAATCCCGATACCCACACTATCAAAAGATAGCATACGCGGTCTTCATGGCATCCCGAAAGCTACGACACTACTTTCAAGAGTCTTCGATTATGGTGGCCTCCAAAGTACCACTCAACAACATAATAAATAATCACGATGCTACTGGCCGGATTGCTAAATGGGCCATCGAGCTCCTTCCGTTCGACATAACATACAAGCCATAGCGGGCCATCAAGTCGCAAGTACTGGATGACTTTGTCGCCGAATGGACAGAAGCCGAACTCCCTAAAGAGTACGACGCGTACTCTAACTGGATCATGCACTTCGACGGCTCTAAAATGTTGGCCGAATTGGGAGCAGGTGTAGTCTTGATGTCTCCCACCGGAGACACGGTCCAATACGTACTCCAAATATTATACATAGACTCCAACAATGCAGCCGAATACGAGGCTCTATTGCACGGTCTTCGGATGACAGTCTCTATGGGCATTCAATGCCTCAAGGTGCGCGGGGATTCAAACCTCACAATATCACAAATAAACGGAGACTTTGATGTCAAGGATCCGAAAATGGCGGCCTACTGTAATGCCATCCTCAAAATGTCAGCTCGGTTCGAGGGGCTCGAATTCCACCATGTGGCTCGAGAAAACAATCAAGCGGCGGATATCCTCGCCCGCATCGGTGCTAAACGCGACCCTGTCCCACCTAACATATTCCTGGAAAGGTTGTTCAAGCCATCCATGGTATGGGAAGGGGAGTCCGGCAACACAAGCACAGATCCGAATACACCCCCAGATTCCGAACCATCATACATAATCGGAGGCTCCACCACCGAAATAACACCTTCGGCCCACGAAATCATGGTTGTAATCTCCTCGTGGACTGAGCCTTTCTTGGCCTACCTGAATAGTCAGGAGCTCCCCGAGGACCAAAATGAAGCACGTTGCATCATGCGGCGTTCTAAAGCTTACAAAGTCCATGAAGGGGAACTCTATAATAAAAGTGCGACCGGAGTGCTCCAAAGGTGCATCTCCGAAGAGGAAGGGCGGCATCTCTTGGTTGAAATCCATGTCGGACTGGGCGGGCACCACGCCGCGACTCGAGCACTAGTAAGAAAGGCCTTTCTTACAGGCTTTTATTGGCCGACTGTCACATCCCCAGTTCAGGCCTTGCTTGTCTTTGCTTTAGCTTCCATGCATCATGTTTAAATTCTTTTGAAAACTTGAAATAGGGATTGCTTAAACCCTAGCATCAAAGGAATTCACTAGGTTCAACTAAAATAATTTCAGTGAATCCAAATGTCTTTCAAAAATGTTCATCATTTCTGGAAAATGCTGGAAACAGTAACCAGAGGTGTTGCACATTTTTCCATGACATATTTGGGTTCTGAATTAAATCATATGGTATTTTCATTTGGGCATTTAAATACTATAAAATATTTGAAATGCTCAAATAATCATAAACTAAAATGTTTACTGTTGGATATATTCTAAACAGTAGCCATGATTAGTTTCATGATTTTTGAAAGTGTCTAAGTATTTTTAATAAAGCCCTAAAACTACAGAATAATAGAAAATAGAAACAATAAATAAAAGAGAGGGTGTTTACCCGGCAGCCCACTTACCTGGCCAAACCCCTGGCTGGGCCGGCCCACCTGGCCCGTGCCAGTCATCACCTACCTCTGCCAGTAGGCAGAGGAGGGAGACAGTGCACGCGCGCCTGCGGCGCCACGCACCTCCCTGCTTGCCTACGTCACTGAGGCCACCGCGACGCCTCGGGCCTTCTCCTCGGTGCCGCCCCGACCCTGCACTTCTCCCCTCTCTCCCTGGAGCTCTCCCCCTCCTCTGGTTCTTCCTCCCTCGTTTTTCCCCACCTCACCGAACCACGCCGCCACCGCTGATGAGCACCACCGCGGCCACAACCACTCCCTCGCCCCCTCTCCGCGTCCCCGAGATCCGCATCGTCGCCCTCTTCGTCCACGCCGAGCCAAGAAACCGGGGAAGCACCGCGTCGCCGTCCTGGATGTCTTCTTCAACCTCGGTGCCGGCGATCCCCATCGTCGGTTCGCTGCAGCCAGGCCGTCCCCGAGCCTCCCATGCTGATCTTCAGGACCGCTGTGAGCTCTTGTTGCTTATCCCTTGCTTGCCCCCTCCGTTCTCGTCCCCTAGCCCCGTCCTCCGACCACGGCCGAGCTTGCCGCCGCCGTGCCATGTCGTTGTCATGGCCACAGTCGCCCTCGCCCGTTTTTGAGCATGCCTCTATGCTCACCGAGATCCCAGGAGCCGAACACGACCAACACCGGCCCCTGCCGTGCACCACAGGTCCTTCTCCCCTCCCCGCCGAACTCCGGCCGCCGCCGTCGTCGTGGTTGCCGTCGCCTTCGGCCACCCCAGCTCTTCCCACTTGCCCTGCTAGATGCGCGCGATCCCCAACCATGCATAGGACCAAACCACGGTCGATTTGGTCGACCGTGGGCAAAACCCGAGCCAACCCAGTGTGCCTCCGCCGCGTTTTGGTCGCCGCCGGCGTAACTCAGGCGATGGTGACATGGCCGCTTATTTTAGGTTAACGACGCACTTAGTCAACACTTAGTTACACTAACAGCCGGGCCCCACTGCCTAATTAAACTTAGATTAGTTTCTGCTTAGTATTAACTAATCACAGCGGCCCCACGCGTCAGTGTTGACCAAGCTGACGTGGCTGTTGACTGGGCCCACATGTCTGTGACCCAGAGAGCACCGTGTCACTGACCAGTGGACCCCCTGGTCAGGTTTGACCAGGGGCATCCCTGTTGACTCTGCTGATGTCATAATGACGCAATGCTGACGCAGTAATTGTTTCTGGATTTAAAATAATTCAGGAAATTCTAGAAAATGATTTAAACTTCTAAAAATCATAGAAATTAATCTATAGCTCCAAATGAAATAAATTATATATGAAAAATGATCAGAAAAATCCAATCTATCCATCTGTACCATTTTCATGCATGTTAGAACAACTTATAGCTGCTGTTTAGGACAAATCATATGAATGGCATTTAAATAATCACATATGGAGTTTGAATTTGAATCTTTGATTCAAACCAACTTCATTTAATCTGGTTGCTAGTTGCATCAGCTCAAACCACAGCATATTGCCATGTCACACTCATGCATCATATTGTTGCATTGCATTGATTGTGTTCTTTCTCTGTTGCCGGTGTTTGTCCCCTCTCGATAGACGTGGTTCCGACGATGAGTTCGATGACACCAATGAAGAACTATATTATCTTCAGAAGTGCCAGGCAAGCAAAACCCCCTTGTTCATTCCGATACAATCCTACTCTCTCGCTCCTGCTCTCTTTTACTGCATTAGGACAACACCGACTCATCTGTTACTTGCTGCGGTAGCTGATCCCCTTTATCCTTTGCATGACCTGTCATTGCCACAGTAAATAGATGAAACTCACTAGCATGAGTAGGAGTTGTTTGAGCCCTGTTGTGCCTACTCATTCATGCTTGTTTGTCATGCCTGCTACTGCTTAGAGTTGAGTCAGGTCTGATTCATTGGGGATGAATCAGAGGTGTGTGAACATGTCCTACTGTTGAGAGCTAAGTGTGTGAACATGATTTGGTAAAGGTAGCGGTGAGAGGCCATGTAGGAGTACATGGTGGGTTGTCTCATTGCAGCCGTCCTCAGGAACTGAGTTCTGTGTTTGTGATCCATGAACAGTTACTACCACACATTGGGTTCCGGTAACTCAACCCCTCTCGATTTATTAATCAACATGATCTCTGTCCAGGAGTTGCAACTAGTTTCTGGTGTTTGTAGGTAGTGTTAGTAGTCTACCAAGTGGCACCCGGTACAGGTGGGCTTGGGACAGACTAGGCACAGTGGCACGGTGTACCAAGTGGCACCCGGATGGTGGGCTTGGGAACCCTGCTCACAACGTTTGGGGTCGTGAGCTACACCCTGGCCGGATCTCCTTGCGGATGGAACCCGAATAGGCGATAAACCTGGACGAGAGACTTGTGTGGTTAGTCAGGTCGTGGCCGACTCCCTCGCCAGGCTTCCGCTTGAAGGTTGCCAAGATACACGAGGTGTACATGGCGGTAAGTGGCGAGAGCGTGTGTGAAGAAGTACACCCCTGCAGGGTTAATATGATCTATTCGAATAGCCGTGTCCGTGGAAAAGGACTTCTGCGTTGCCTGTACAGTTCATAGACAAGTGAAAGTGGATACTCTAAAATGCGCAAGATAAGCGTGAGTGCTATGGATGGCGTTCTCGTAGGGAGACGGGGGCGGATCCATAGTGGTGTATTGATATGGTGAATATGTGGACTCGTGTGCGCCACCTCAAGAGAGTTACTTGCAGTCATAGTACAGGATAGCCACCAAGTCAAAGCTGGCTTGCTGCAGTTAAACCCCACCATCCCCTTTGTTGATAATGATGCATATGTAGTTAGATCTGATGTAAGTCTTGCTGGGTACATTTGTACTCACGTTGCTTAATTTATGTTTTTGCAGAGAGACTTCAGTCTCGCTAGTAGTATCGCGTGGACTTCGACGTTTAACTTGTTACTTCAGCTACGATCTTGTGCCCTCGGCAGGATCTGATAGAAAGTCAGGCTTCTCAGGCTTCTCAGCCTTTTTCTGTTGTAGATGTCTGTACTCAGACATGTTAAGCTTCCGCTTGTGCTTGACTTGTATGCTCTGAATGTTGGGTCATGAGACCCATGATTGTAATATCTCGCTCCTCGGATCCTATTGAATTAAATACTTGAGTTGTAGAGTCATGTTGTGATACCTTGTTGTATTTGCACATATCGAGCATATTGTGTGTATGTTATTGAAATGCTTGGTATGTGTGGGATCTGACTATCTAGTTGTTTATCCTTAGTAGCCTCTCTTATCGGGAAATGTCTCCTAGTGTTTCCACTGAGCCATGGTAGCTTGCTACTGCTCCGGAACACTTAGGCTGGCCGGCATGTGTCCTTCTTCGTTCCTGTGTCTGTCCCCTCGGGGAAATGTCATGCGATGAATTCCAGAGTCCTGTTAGCCCGCTACAGCCCGGTTCACCGGAGTCCTGCTAGCCCAGTGCTACAGCCTGGATTCACTCGCTGATGACCGACACGTTCGTTGTTGGGTCATGTATGCCTGTCCCTGTAAGTTAGTGCCACTTTGGGTTTACGACTAGCCATGTCAGCCCGGGCTCCTTATCATATGGATGCTAGCGACACTATCATATACGTGTGCCAAAAGACGCAAACGGTCCCGGGCAAAGGTAAGGCGACACCTGTGGGGATACCGTGCGTGAGGCCGCAAAGTGATATGAGGTGTTACATGCTAGATCGATGTGGCATTGAGTCGGGGTCCTGACAGCTTTGGTATCAGAGCTTGACTGCCTGTAGGTTTACCAAGCCAAACTGGTCGAAGTTGAGTCTAGAAAATTCTATAGTTATGTAAGGGAATTGATTGTGGGATGGAACGTAAGGCTCTTTTTACTCCTTATACCTTATGCCTTCTGATCTGAGTCATCTTACCTTTCCTGCGGGGTTAAGGAACTAGGCTCTCTCTTCCTTCTATCAGGATCATGTGTTACTAATCCGTAGACTTGTAGGATTGATGGTTCTAATCTTCAGTTCGGTTCCTACTACTCCCGTGTATTCATAGTTGGCCTCGGAACCTTGATTTTGTGCTTCTAAGTGGTTATGCCACCATTTTTGTAGCATGTTCCAAATCTTTTGAGCATTTACAACCGTTATGCTGTCCGAGTCATCCCAGGTTTCTAAATAGTCTGATGCATTTGCAAATCCCTTCCTCCTGTTTCCGATGTGCCTTTGGTCAGATTAATCACACAAATCAGTGAGTTGAGGTACTTTATTGCCTTGACATATATGTTGGAGCTAGTATTATGACCCTAGGTGTCTCAAGGGATCATCTAGTAGTCTAGCCATGTTTTGTGTTCCTAGTGTGATGATTCTGGCCATCATTCTCGAAAGCATCCCATGATGCCAGTTAGTAGTAGGTATTCTACTCCTTGGGTTTTGGACCCGAGATTCACCCTACTTGCTTCATGTTGATAGTGTTTGCTAGTCCCTTTAGGATATTAGTAACCTTTGCGATAGTCCTCGAGGTCCATGGTATATCGTTCTTCCAATACCATGAACCAATATGGCAGAAGTTCCTCGTTGAACCGAAATATCACAATAGAGTGCTCTTTGATGAGTTCTCGATTCTATGTTGTTACTCTGCCAGTCCTACCTTCTCCGCATGGGTTATCCGGAAGAAAAATGTTGAGCTTTGTTCGACATACTAAACTATGCATCCACAACTTAGTACACCGTATGTTCCTTTGAGTTGTCCCGCTTTAATTGTCTTCCGATCCTTGTCTATCAGTTGATAGTCAAGTTTATGTCGTGCATTCCTGTTCATCGATGCCACTACTCTTGTGGTCCGTCAAGCCATTCTATTCCGGAATGACTAGGAGAAACAAACTCCAGTACCTCATCCATATCCAGGATTGGGTCAAAGCAGTTGTGTTTCGTAGATCAAAATGCCAATCCAGCTCTTGTTCTGTTCTACCGTGAAGTATTACCCACTTTATGTCAGGAACGTCATGAGAATTGCACCTTCTCTTATGAATTCTTGATGCAGTGATACTCTCGCCATCATCGATCATTCCTCGGTTCCGTGTTGTTGCAGCTGGAGTGCCGACAAGTGAATCGTGATGTGTGAACTCAATACTCCTAGCAACCTTGTTGCTGGTAGTTAAAGGACAATAATTTCATTCTTAGTGTGTTGGTTCTGGAATCATCATTCTAAGACTGAACGTGCTACCTAGTCCTTATTTTCGGTGCACCCTTCGATCAATGAGTTAGGATTGTGCCAATCCCTCGCTCCTTTGATCATCTCGTCTTGCCCTGAAAAGCAAGATTGTTCCCGAGCTTAATAGCATATCGGTGGTTCGTGATTTTTCGATTATTTTCTCGGAAGTATCACCAGGTTGTCACCTGACTGCTATGTTGAGCTGGTGACCAAGTTGGTTTTCGAAACCACCCTTTCTCCAAGAGTTCGTGTTGGATACCCTGAGCTAGTTGGATAAGCTAAACAACAACCTGGAGAGTTGGAAGATAGAAGCTTGTTCGATTTAGTTCATTTAAAGGGGATATCTTGTATGCGTGTTGAAGAAAGATGATATCTTCATCGATTGATCCTCGTGACTAGTTGTTGGATCTATTGTCTTGTCCAACCTTTGATTTGGGCGTGGGCTATCCTCAAATCAAGTCAGAACCAACGATGCTCGTAATGTTGTCTTATTCGTGGTTGAACCCTCGGGCATACACCATTACATCTTTTGGTCTGACCAATGCTATCACCTTGTTCACCTAGTCGTGGAATTCCATCTTCATGGAAATCTCGATGATTTGTTGTTGAGCCCATCAACATCATTTTATCTTCTCCAAGATCTTGTTGGACAATAAGTTAGTGTTGGAAACTTTTGAAAGCATTTTCTTCATGCTAGCTCATGAAGTATTTGTTTGATGAAAGGAGTGACTTCCTCTTATACACGTGCATTTGGTGAAAGTTGCCGCCGTGAATTTGAGAAAGTTAGTTTTGCTTCCTCTGGAATCATCCCAAGTCAGTCATGCACACGTGCGAAGTATTCTATGGTCTGGAGACTTGCAACCTTCATTCCATATGTGTCCCGAGCACACCAAGCCACTGATTGATTTGTTCAAGGAGAAGAAGTTCCTTCATAAGAGCTAATCATATGACTTATGCAAGGACTTCGTTATCCACGGTGATGGTTCCCAACCAGAACTCGATAGTGTTTTATTGTAAGACTACCACGTGGTCATGCTTGTCTAGGACATCGTGTTCACATGTGTGTAGCAGAACCAACTCGTGTTTTGGAGTTTGCTATCGTAGTTCATTTCCCGAGAATCTCGCAACGTCATCTCGTCGATTTGTGTTGCAAACTTTCATTTTTCTTCCTAGACTTGATGAGTCTGGATTATTCTGACACCAACCAGATCTGAATCTCAGGCAGATATGATGGTTGGAACGTTTCCCAAGAACTATAATAATGGTCTCTCTATAACCCGGTAAAGTGGATGTCGTGGCCAACACACCCAACCGGAAGACCTCTTGATGTAGTATCTTGATTGAAGAAGTTAGCCACCTCCCCATAAGGATTTCGTAGGATCTACTCCCTAGTTGTTCCTTATGGATTTTTGTGTTCCCAAAGTCCGACCTTACTTGATGTTCTAGATATCAAACCTTATGAATGGGATACACTAGCACATCAAGGAGAACATTAGAAGCGGAGTGCTAAGTGTCTCTCGGTCGATCATCCAAATTTTGTTTCCTTGGCCTCGCTAAGGTGAAATCTGAGAAGGTGTTATCTTCCTTTGCATCTGCATCTTTCATCAGTGTCCATCATGGTAGTCCGTTGTGTTGCCAAGTTCCTTGACACAGATGTTGGTAAAACCTTGATGAATATGGAAATGCTCAAGTTCTTGAGAGCACGCACAAGCGCTAGGTATTATCATCGGCACTAACTGCGCTTGCTCTCAGTTTCCTCGGTTATGCTATAACTTCTCAAATAGTGGACTCACTCTCTACTATTAAGCTTCTCCTCAGTTACTAAAATCATCCCTTGTGTTGTTTTCAACAAGGTAATCCACATCATCCATTCTAATCCAAGCATGCCATTCTATCGACCCCCTCCAAACGATCGCTCGAGAATTGCCTTAGGCTGGTATAAAGAATCCCGATGATCTCTGAATCAAAGGTAATTCTTTTTGCCACTTAAGGGGATACTTCTACGAGTCACCTTCCCTAAGGTGCATCGTTATGGTGTCATGCCAACTTAACTCCTCGCTACGTTGACAACCGATCACCACCTTCTTAAGCGTGGAATTGTTGTCTACCTAGTGAACCCTCATCATTTGTTCCACTCCATCCCTCTAGATGTGTGTTTCATGTCTCAACTCGAGTGGTGTTGCTATGTCTCATTCCATGAGTTGATCCTGAGTTGTTCGGTCTTCAAGGAGATAGATTCTTCCAGAGCTTTCCTTTCCTCTTCTCGTCATGTTAGTTGGAGTTCTCAGAGCAAGACGACAAGACAAAGATGGTGGTTGAATCAACGTTCTTTTGAAGTGCAACCTGGATCGTGAAGATTGCGTTAGTTGCGTTTTCCCCCTTCATCTTACCCTACGCCTGAATCTCGGGACGAGATTTTTGTTTAGTGGGGGTGAGTTGTCACATCCCCAGTTCAGGCCTTGCTTGTCTTTGCTTTAGCGTCCATGCATCATGTTTAAATTATTTTGAAAACTTGAAATAGGGATTGCTTAAACCCTAGCATCAAAGGAATTCACTAGGTTCAACTAAAATAATTTCAGTGAATCCGAATGTCTTTCAAAAATGTTCATCATTTCTGGAAAATGCTGGAAACAGTAACCAGAGGTGTTGCACATTTTTCCATGACATATTTGGGCTCTGAATTAAATCATATGGTATTTTCATTTGGGCATTTAAATACTATAAAATATTTGAAATGCTAAAATAATCATAAACTAAAATGTTTACTGTTGGATATATTCTAAACAGTAGCCATGATTAGTTTCATGATTTTTGAAAGTGTCTAAGTATTTTTAATAAAGCCCTAAAACTACAGAATAATAGAAAACAGAAACAATAAATAAAAGAGAGGGTGTTTACCTGGCAGCCCACTTACCTGGCCAAACCCCTGGCTGGGCCAGCCCACCTGGCCCGTGCGAGTCATCACCTACCTCTGCCAGTAGGCAGAGGAGGGAGACAGCGCACGCGCGCCCGCGGCGCCACGCACCTCCCTGCTTGCCTGCGTAACTGAGGCCACCGCGACGCCTCGGGCCTTCTCCTCGGTGCCTCCCCGACCCTGCACTTCTCCCCTCTCTCCCTGGAGCTCTCCCCCTCCTCTGGTTCTTCCTCCCTCGTTTTTTCCCCACCTCACCGAACCACGCCGCCGCTGCCGATGAGCACCACCGCGGCCACAACCACTCCCTCGCCCCCTCTCCGCGTCCCCGAGATCCGCATCGTCGCCCTCTTCGTCCACGCCGAGCCAAGAAACCGGGGAAGCACCGCGTCGCCGTCCTGGATGTCTTCTTCAACCTCGGTGCCGGCGATCCCCGTCATCGGTTCGCTGCAGCCAGGCCGTCCCCGAGCCTCCCGTGCTGATCTTCAGGACCGTTGTGAGCTCCTACTGCTTATCCCTTGCTTGCCCCCTCCGTTCCCGTCCCCTAGCCCCGTCCTCCGACCACGGCCGAGCTTGCCACCGCCGTGCCATGTCGTTGTCGTGGCCACAGTCGCCCTCGCCCGTTTTTGAGCATGCCTCTGTGCTCACCGAGATCCCAGGAGCCGAACATGACCAACACCGGCCCCTGCCGTGCACCACAGGTCCTTCTCCCCTCCCTGCCGAACTCCGGCCGCCGCCGTCGTCGTGGTTGCCGTCCCCTCCGGCCACCCCAGCTCTTCCCACTTGCCCTGCTAGATGCGCGCGATCCCCAGCCATGCATAGGACCAAACCACGGTCGATTTGGTCGACCGTGGGCAAAACCCAAGCCAGCCCAATGTGCCTCCGCCACGTTTTGGTCGCCGCCGGCGTAACTCCGGCGATGGTGATGTGGCCGCTTAGTTTAGGTTAACGACGCACTTACTCAACACTTAGTTACACTGACAATCGGGCCCCACTGCCTAATTAAACTTAGATTAGTTTCTACTTAGTATTAACTAATCACAGTGGCCCCACGCGTCAGCGTTGACCAAGCTGACGTGGCTGTTGACTGGGCCCACATGTCACTGACCAGTGGACCCCCTGGTCAGGTTTGACCAGGGGCAGCCCTGTTGACTCTGTTGATGTCATAATGACGCAATGCTGACGCAATAATTGTTTTTGGATTTAAAATAATTCAGGAAATTCCAGAAAATGATTTAAACTTCTAAAAATCATAGAAATTAATCTATAACTCCAAATGAAATAAATTATATATGAAAAATGATCAGAAAAATCCAATCTATCCATCTGTACCATTTTCATGCATGTTAGAACAACTTATAGCTTCTGTTTAGGACAAATCATATGAATGGCATTTAAATAATCACATATGGAGTTTGAATTTGAATCTTTGATTCAAACCAACTTCATTTAATCTGGTTGCTAGTTGCATTAGCTCAAACCACACCATATTGCCATGTCACACTCATGCATCATATTGTTGCATTGCATTGATTGTGTTCTTTCTCTGTTGCCGGTGTTTGTCCCCTCTCGATAGACGTGGTTCCGACGATGAGTTCGATGACACCAATGAAGAACTATATTATCTTCAGAAGTGCCAGGCAAGCAAAACCCCCTTGTTCATTCCGATACAATCCTACTCTCTCGCTCCTGCTCTCTTTTACTGCATTAGGACAACACCGACTCATCTGTTACTTGCTGCGGTAGCTGATCCCCTTTATCCTTTGCATGACCTGTCATTGCCACAGTAAATAGATGAAACCCACTAGCATGAGTAGGAGTTGTTTGAGCCCTGTTGTGCCTACTCATTCATGCTTGTTTGTCATGCCTGCTACTGCTTAGAGTTGAGTCAGGTCTGATTCATCGGGGATGAATCAGAGGTGTGTGAACATGTCCTACTGTTGAGAGCTAAGTGTGTGAACACGATTTGGTAAAGGTAGCGGTGAGAGGCCATGTAGGAGTACATGGTGGGTTGTCTCATTGCAGCCGTCCTCAGGAACTGAGTTCTGTGTTTGTGATCCATGAACAGTTACTACCACACATTGGGTTCCGGTAACTCAACCCCTCTCGACTTATTAATCAACATGATCTCTGTCCAGGAGTTGCAACTAGTTTCTGGTGTTTGTAGGTAGTGTTAGTAGTCTACCAAGTGGCACCCGGTACAGGTGGGCTTGGGACAGACTAGGCACAGTGGCACGGTGTACCAAGTGGCACCCGGATGGTGGGCTTGGGAACCCTGCTCACATTGTTTGGGTCCGTGAGCGACACCCCGGCCGGATCTCCTTGCGGATGGAACCCGAATAGGCGATAAACCTGGACGAGAGACTTGTGTGGTTAGTCAGGTCGTGGCCGACTCCCTCGCCAGGCTTCCGCTTGAAGGTTGCCGAGATACACGAGGTGTACATGGCGGTAAGTGGCGAGAGCGTGTGTGAAGAAGTACACCCCTGCAGGGTTAATATGATCTATTCGAATAGCCGTGTCCGCGGAAAAGGACTTCTGGGTTGCCTGTACAGTTCATAGACAAGTGAAAGTGGATACTCTAAAATGCGCAAGATAAGCGTGAGTGCTATGGATGGCGTTCTCGTAGGGAGACGGGAGCGGATCCATAGTGGTGTATTGATATGGTGAATATGTGGACTCGTGTGCGCCACCTCAAAGAGTTACTTGCAGTCGTAGTTCAGGATAGCCACCGAGTCAAAGCTGGCTTGCTGCAGTTAAACCCCACCATCCCCTTTGTTGATAATGATGCATATGTAGTTAGATCTGATGTAAGTCTTGGTGGGTACATTTGTACTCACATTGCTTAATTTATGTTTTTGTAGAGAGACTTCAGTCTCGCTAGTAGTATCACGTGGACTTCGACGTTTAGCTTGTTACCTCAGCTACGATCTTGTGCCCTCGGCAGGATCTGATAGACAGTCAGGCTTCTCAGCCTTTTTCTGTTGTAGATGTCTGTACTCAGACATGTTAAGCTTCCGCTTGTGCTTGACTTGTATGCTCTGAATGTTGGGTCATGAGACCCATGATTGTAATATCTCGCTCCTCGGAGCCTATTGAATAAATACTTGAGTTGTAGAGTCATGTTGTGATGCCATGTTGTATTTGCACATATCGAGCATATTGTGTGTATGTTATTGAAATGCTTGGTATGTGTGGGATCTGACTATCTAGTTGTTTATCCTTAGTAGCCTCTCTTACCGGGAAATGTCTCCTAGTGTTTCCATTGAGCCATGGTAGCTTGCTACTGCTCCGGAACACTTAGGCTGGCCGGCATGTGTCCTTCTTTGTTCCTGTGTCTGTCCCCTCGGGGAAATGTCACGCGATGAATTCCAGAGTCCTGTTAGCCCGCTACAGCCCGGTTCACCGGAGTCCTGCTAGCCCAGTGCTACAGCCTGGATTCACTCGCTGATGACCGACATGTTCATTGTTGGGTCATGTATGCCTGTCCCTGTAAGTTAGTGCCACTTTGGGTTTACGACTAGCCATGTCAGCCCGGGCTCCTTATCATATGGATGCTAGCAACACTATCATATACGTGTGCCAAAAGACGCAAACGGTCCCGGGCAAAGGTAAGGCGACACCCGTGGGTATACCGTGCGTGAGGCCGCAAAGTGATATGAGGTGTTACATGCTAGATCGATGTGGCATTGAGTTGGGGTCCTGACACCGACAACCCGAGCAGACGCACATGACCTTGTCCAACACTGCATCGGTTGCCAGCTCTTTGCCAATCAGAGTCATATGCCCCCTACCGCTCTCCAAACAGTCCCCATTACTTGGCCCTTCACGGTCTGGGGGCTCAATATGGTCGCACCCCTTAAAGGGGGAAGCCATAAGAAAAAAAATACTTATTGGTCATGGTGGACAAGTTCACCAAATGAATAGAAGCTAAACCAGTCAAAACGGCCAAATCCGGACCAGTGATAGACTTCATATCCGGGGTTGTACACCGATACGGCGTCCCCCACAGCATCATCACTGATAATGGCTCAAACTTTACAGCCGATGACGTGAAAACTTGGTGCGCAACATGGACATTAAGCTCGATTACGCCTCCGTCTACCATCCCCAAACAAATGGCCAGGTCGAACATGCAAACAGTCTCTCATGAGCGGCATAAAACCCAGACTAGTGCGATCCTTGACAGAATCGGACATGCACTGGGTCGAGGAGCTCGACTCCGTACTCTGGGGCCTGCGGACTATGCTGAATCGCACCACCGGATATACACCATTTTTATGGTGTACGACGCGGAAGTAGTACTACCCTGCAACATAATACATGATTCGCCTCGCGTACACATGTATGAAGAGAAGGAAGCCGAGTTGGATCGGCAGGATAACTTTGATGCCCTGGAGGAGGAGCGCGAGGTTGCAAAAGCCCATTCCGCATTCTATCAGCAGCAGGCTTGACGGTACCAAAGCAGAGAAGTGCGGGCCGAAACTTATAATATTGGCGAACTCGTTCTACGCCTACTGGAGAAGAAGAAGGAGAAGCTCAAACCTAAGTGGGAGGGTCCCTTCGTCATTGATAAAGTTCTCACCAGAGGAGCATACCGCCTACGTAATGCATCCGATAACAGACTCGAGTCGAACCCATGGAACGCGGCCAGACTCTGGAGATTCTACGCCTAGCGCCGAACTTAGTGTTCGTTTCCTTACCCCCTCCTTTTTAATTATGTTCCCTCCTTTTTCCTTTCTCGACCTTTTTCCTCTTCACACAAAGTATTCAATATAGTGCGGACGCCCGGATCACTCCGACCGCACTATGTGTGCAAGCCATACCTGGGGGCTTCCTATCCGGAAGGTAAATATAGTTACTTTATTGGCTTTTTTCCCATCACATATGCGTTCTTTTTCCATATGTGCCTTTTCTTCACCATTATATGCATCAGTATGACTTAAGATGTGGCCATGCTGGGTGTCCTGGCTCTTGTGTTTATGCTCTACGTTCCCGTTAATTCGGCTAGGGCATAAGGGGAGCACCTCTGCGATTGTTACTGCCGGTTCAGCCGGATGTGTACCTCAGATTGGGTGAAGCCGAAAGCTAGCGTTCTTAAGGGAATATTCGGTCGGTGAGAAAAATATGTTCCTTTCGTTTATTACAATGTAAATCCCCGGAAGTTTTGTATCCTGCGCCTTTGTTCGCAGTATGGACATGTACATCGTTGCATGCGTACCCAGGGAAAGGAACCCCTAACAGAACTATTCTCCCTGGAAGAGTTTCTTACTATCCATGCAATATAACATAACTAGTTGGGTACTTGTCTGTTCAAGCACTTATGACCCCTACGCCCGGTTTCCACGCGTACCTCGGTTCTGTTTAACTGAGCGGGTATTCGAATACACCCCAGACTGTCAGATCCGGGGGCTGAAGCGAAAAGGTCCGCCATGACAAATGATTTTAATTCGGCTAGGGACTACTTATGTCCATTGAATTACACAGTCACTTGGACTGACTATATTCCTCCCCTATACCATCCAACAGGCTATCTAGCTTACAATCCTGTTGGGAATACTTTGCAGCTAACGCTACCTGGTCATACACCAGACTCACGGGAATTTCTTGCCCATTTGGCCCCACCGGTCCGACTTCGGCCATATGGTTCGGGTCAAGCTTGGTGTAGCGCGTCTTCACCATAGCCCAGGCTTCTCTTGCACCTTGCTGGCAGGCTGACATCTTCCACAATCGGAAGCGCCGCCGTGCTCCTTCGAGCATATCCACGAGCTCCCCCATGCCCTTCAGTAGGAAGCTTGATGGCCACAAGGCCTGAGCAATGCCCTGCATCACCTGCCGAGCTGGCTCGTGCAGCTGTGAGAGGTCTTGCAGCAAATCGCCTGCAGACGCGGGCATCTCCTCTTCAGGGCGGCCCGTCAACATACCTACAAATAAAAAATTCTTTCAATATACTTCCTCGCCGAGCTGTACTACAGTTCGTCTAGGCACTTACCATAAATGCCGCGACGAAGCCTTTTGTTCTCCTTCACGGAGTCCGCCAGCTGAGCGCGAACATCTTTTAATTCGATGTCCAACCAGACATTGGCATCTTGAAGATTGTTCTTCTCCTTCCTAACTTGCATAAGAACACGTTTGCCAGCTTTTAGCTGCCTTTGGAGATGTGACTCGTTATCTCTTACTACCTCCGGATTCACCCCGGGATTGTCTGCAGAATTTTCTGTTAGACTTATCATACAAGCCACTTACTAACTGGTACATCTCCGCACAATTGAGACAAATGTTACCAGATGAGGCCTTCTGGGATTCCTCTAACTTGGCAACCGTGGCCCTCAGCTGGGTCTTGCACTCCTCCAGCTCTCGAGACAATTGCTCATTCTTATCTACAAGGACCTGTGCATAAATTGATCCTTAAAACAGTTGTTCCAACCGTTTCAAGTCTCAGGGGCTACTGCTATACATGCTTATCAAATTTTCTTACCCGTATATCTTTGGTATATTGGTCCGTCGCTCGGGCAAGCCTGCCTTGAGCAGCTCGGATGTATGCGTCTCCCGAATTGAAAACATTAAATGCCTCTTTGGAAAAGATGTTGTTGTGAAGTACGGCCCGTCGGCACCAGTGATTCATGACGCTCTCTACTTTGGAATTCGTGGCGGAGAGCATATCTGCACCCTCTGTCGGAGGACAATGCGGCATCGGCCCCGCGTTCGCCTCTTCTCTCGAAGCCGGTTCTGGAATCCGGCTGGTGGAGGCGTGATTGGCAGGATCTCCGGATATAGTCTGGCTATTCCTCTTTCTGCCAAGACACGAAGGACGCTGTTACATTTCAAACAGAATAATCACAAAGCAGGTTTTTACCATACCTCTGTAGCAGCGTTTCGGCCCTAACCGCCTTCCTCTTAAGCCTGCCTGATCCGGACACCCTTTGCCGATGAGTCCCTAGGGGCTTGGCGCCGCGCTCTGAACGTCTTCTCTACAAAAATATGACACTTCAGGTGTAAGGCATGGCATCAGAAAGGAGTCCTCTTCGGAGGATAGGTTTTTTTTGGCTTGGCTTACACGCGATGTAGGTAGTAGTCCGGGATAGTCGGTGGTAATAGCCACTGAGGCGCCATAGCAGCTTGCCTGATAAAATATCCCGTTGACGAGCTCCACAGTAATATCTGGATCTTCTTCGAGTCCTGGATCGAAGGCCCTTCCGGGGTCCTCTGGCTGCGGGGAGGGGCTGGAGATTCCTTCTACGGCCCTCCTCGGTTCCTGCTCGAAAAAATCGAGGTAAATAATCTTGACGAAGAACGCCAAAATGAGTGAAGTAGGGGAAAGAGTGACGACTTACCCAACTTGGGGGGTTGTACATAGAAAACCCATCCCGCGGTTTAATGTGAAGGAATTCTTCTTCTTCTCCTTTATACAGATCGGACAATATCCTCGCCAGAGCAGTGGCGGAGTCTGGACCCTTACGGCCACAGTGGGTGGCATCATCTTCCCCGTTGTAGTGCCACATGGGCTTCCCCCGATATTGAAGCGGCTGCACTCCCCGCATTATGCATATTGCCATAACCTCGACTATCGTCAGCCCGGATTTGGCCAGTAACTTTATCCTGCTCATCAGGAAGTGTATTTCTCTGGTATCCTCCTCTTGGGGGCCTCGAGGGCGCCAGCTTCTACGTGCCTTCGGCAGAGCGTTACTGAACTTAGGGAGACCTGTCCAGACTGGATCCGGAAGGGGAATGTCATCGACATAAAACCACTCCGAAGGCCAGTTCTCCGGTGCCTTCTTGGGAGTACCGGATAGGTATTCGATCTCGGCGATGCGCCATACTTCGGCTCCACCCACTTGACATAGGGATTCCCCTTGGTTGCGAGGGACAAGGCAGAACAACTTCTTCCATAACTCAAAGTGAACCTCGCAGCCTAGAAATAGCTCACAAAGGGCGACGTATCCTGCTATATGCAACACGGATGCAGGCGTGAAGTTGTGCAACTGGAGGTCGTAGAACTCCAAGAGCCCGTGAAGAAATGGGTGGATAGGAAACCCGATGCCCCTTAGCAGATGCGGGATGAGACATATTCGCTCCTCTGGGGATGGATTAGGAGATCCCTCCGCTTGCTCCCCGCCATTATAGGTGGCAAGTCCGGCTCGGACGGGGACCATGAACGCCGGTGGGAGAAACCCTTGGGTCTGTAAATCTATGAAACGGCTGTGAGGAATTGAACACTCTTCCTAGTCACCCGGCTTGGAGCAAGGGAAGCGAGAACAAGAGCTGCGGCGACCGGCCATGTTGGAATGGTTTTTCCGGAGTGCTCTGTTGGATGATTGCTTGAAGGAAGAGGGTGAGGTTTGGATCTGAGAATCCCCGTCTCTTCAAATAGACGGTTAGCCTGCCGGACCGGGGGTGGCAAATGCAAAAATGCCTCGGCTCCTCGTATTCGCTCGACACGTGGAGATGGTCATTATTGAGGCACAGAAGCCGAGGAGTACAACATTGATGGGAAGCCGGATAGTGTTTGTTGCAACAGGTACTTTGGAGTATTCGGAGATGGAACCCGCCTTGCAATGCCGAAGACAAAATTGCATGTCGGACTCATCGTCATTGAAGCCTGGTTCAGGGGCTACTGAGGGAGTCCTGAATTAGGGGGTATCCGGACAGCCGGACTATATACTTTGTCTGGACTATTGGAGCGTGAAGATACAAGACTCAAGACTTCGTCCCGTGTCCGGATGGGGCTCTCCTTTGCGAGGAAGACAAGCTTGGCGATCCGGATATTGTATTTCCTTCTTTGTAACCGACTCCGAGTAAACCATAGCCCCCTCCGGTGTCTATATAAACCGGAGGGTTTAGTCCTTAGAGGGACGATCACAATCATAATAATCATAGGCTAGCTTCTAGGGTTTAGCCTCTACGATCTCGTGGTAGATCAACTCTTGTACTACTCATATCATCAATATCAATCAAGCGGGAAGTAGGGTTTTAGCTCCATCGAGAGGGCCTGAACCTGGGTAAACATTGTGTCCCTTGCCTCCTGTTACCATCAGCCTTAGACGCACAGATCGGGACCCCCTACCCGAGATCCGCCGGTTTTGACACCGATAGTAGGGTATTACCTCCATAGAGAGGGACCGAACCTGGGTAAACATCATGTCCCCTCCTCCTGTTACCATTAGCCTTAGACGCACAGTTCAGGACCCCCTATCGGAGATCCACCGGTTTTGACACCGACATTGGTGCTTTCATTGAGAGTTCCACTGTGTCATCACCATAAGGCTTGATGGATCCTTCAATCATATACAACGATGTGGTCCAGGGTGAGGTTTTCCTCCCCGGACAGATCTTCGTATTCGGCGGCTTCGCACTGCGGGCCAACTCGCTTGGCCATCGGGAGCAGATCGATAGCTACGCCCCTGGCCATCAGGTCAGGTTTGGAAGCTTGAATTACACTGCCGACATCCGCGGAGGCTTGATCTTCGACGGATTCGAGCCCATGACAGGTGCACCCTATAGCCGCGATGAGCATGACCTAGATCTCCCATCGGACGGTGTTTAGGATATCACACCTGCAGCTGCCCTGGCTTTAAATCCAGTGCAGATCGTGCCATCCGAGGAAGGGAGGATGGAACCCGCCACGGAAGCCGCACACTCAACGATGATAGAGCCGAACACAGATTTCACTTCCAATGAAGTCTGTATCATCGGACCCTTGGACTCGTCTCCGACCATAGGCTCCGAACCGCGTGCATCCGTGCCCATCGGATCTAATTGGGCACCGATCATGGAGTTTAGCTCCGCAGATATCTTCCAGCACTCGCCCTTGGGTGACGTGCTAAACTCATTAAAAACTCTCTCCCTGTCAGGAGACTCTTGGCCGAACTATGTCCAGCTTGAGTGGTAAGCAGACAACGAAGGAATTCGTCACCCACCCACCACCCACTTAATAGCCATTGTCGATGACTTAATCGACATGCTTGATTTAGACTCCGAAGACATTGATGGTATGGACGACGATGTCGGAGAAGAACGGGAACCACCGTCCACAGGGCGCTAGACAGCCACCTCGTCATACGACATATATATGGTGGACACACCCAAAGAAGAAAATGGCGAGGATCAAAAGGATGCAACGGAGGGTGACCCTCTTGAGCAACCTAAGCGCCAACGTCAGCGGCGCCACTCTAAACCCCGCCATAGTAAAGACAGCAATACCAGCAGAAGAGACAATAGCACTCCGGATGATGCCAGAGATGAAAACAATCCCGCCCAACCAAGCTTTGAGCAGGGCAGACGGGAAGATGGGCAAGCTAGCCCTGATGAACAGGCAATGGACGAAGACTCGGAGGACAACAATTACATGCCTCTCTCAAAAGACGAGGTGAGCCTTGGCGATGAATAATTTATCGTGCCTGAGGATCCCGTCGAGCAGGAGCGCTTTAAGAGCCAGCTTATAGCCACTTCAAAGAGCCTAAAGAAAAAACAGCAGCAGCTTCAAGCTGATCAAGATCTGCTCACTGACAGATGGACTGAGGTCCTAGCGGCCGAGGAATACAGACTCGAACGCCCAACCAAAAGTTACCCGAGGCGCAGGTTGTTACCTCAATTCGAGGACGAGGCACCAGAGCCTATACTACTAGCGCAGGATGCGGCTAACTGACCACCTCATGGCCGAGACAAAGTGGCGTATCAGCCCGAACACCAGCCCGCACCCCGTCGCCGAACAAATAAAAACACAAATTCCTGGGGCTACACGCATGACCTGCGAGATGAATTGGAAAACAAAGCAGGACAGTCAAGATCGATCTACGGATCGTGGAGGCGCGCCCTAACGCTTGACGATGACCACCATGCCGGATATACTGAATACAAATCCGTCCGAGCCGAATACAGCAGACCAGACTCATCTGAAATGCGTCGCGATGTAGCCCGGCATAGAGGCGCCGCACACCCCCTATGCTTCACTGACAAAGTAATGGAGCATGAATTCCCAGAAGGGTTTAAACCCATGAACATCGAACCATATGATGGGATAACAGACCCCACGGTATGGATCAATGATTTCCTTCTCCACATTCACATGGCCCGCGGCGATGATCTACATGCCATCAAGTACCTCGCATTAAAACTCAAGGGACCAGCTCGGCATTGGCTGAATAGTCTGCCGGCAAATTCCATTGGCAGTTGGGAGAACCTGGAAGACACATTCCTTGACAACTTCCAGGGCACTTATGTGCGAGCACCGGACGCTGATGACTTAAGTCACATAACCCAACAGCCCGAAGAGTCAGCCAGGAAATTCTAGACTCGGTTCTTAACTAAAAAGAACCAAATTGTTTCCTCCCCAAGTGAAAATGGTAAATATGATATACGCCACCCACATTCCCAAACGGGAGCGAAGCGCGCACTAAGGGACGTCTACGCGATGGAGCCAGTCGCCCCAAAGTTCAACCCATGGTCTTCCTGTCCAATCACCTTTGATCGCAGGGACCATCCGACCAGTATCCATCATGGCAGCTCAGCCGCACTGGTCCTTGACCCCATCATTGACGGTTTCCACCTCACACGAGTCCTCATGGACGCTGGCAGCAGCCTGAACCTGCTTTATTAGGATACATCGCGCAAAATGGGTATCGATCCCTCGAAGGATCAAACCCACCAAAAACACCTTCAAAGGTGTCATACCAGGTGTAGAGGCCTGTTGTACAGGCTCAATCACACTGGAAGTGGTCTTCGGATCCCCGAAAAACTTCCGGAGCAAGGAGTTAATCTTCGATATCGTCCCCTTCCGCAGTGGTTATCATGCACTGCTAGGACGAACGGCATTCGCTTGATTCAATATGGTGCCACAGTACGCATACCTCAAGCTCAAGATGCCCGGACCCTGCGGTGTTATAACAGTCAATGGAAATACAGAGCACTCCCTCCACACGGAGGAGCACACCGTGGCCCTTGCAGCAGAAGTACAGAGCTGTCTCCTTAGAGAGACCCTCAACTCGACAATAAAGCCCCCGGACAGCGTCAAGCGAGTCTGGAGTACTCTGCAACAGGATCGTCCGGCCCGTCCAAAGCTTGCCTAGCAATTTGGCCTCCGTCCTCATCCCAGTCAAGCGGTGAAATTTGTGCCGTGCGTACATAATTACGCACTCAAAATACCACGGGCATAGATGTAGGCACATCAATACTATGGTCCACAATGCAGCTCAACTGCCCCAGAATCCGCATACCTTCACATTTTTTCTTTCTTTCAGGTCCCTATCTTCTTGAGGTTCTTCCCATAATCTGATTATCGTACCCATCACGGGACGGAAACACCAAGGAGGCAAGGAGCTTTGACGTACAAGGGAATCCCCAAGTGGTCTCTGATAATGATCGCTATACCTGTTTTACATACCCACACGCAGCTCGCTCTTGGTTAGGGCATGTCAAATAATCCTATTTGCTTATCGCACTACTTGTATACATACGCCTTGACGTATCATAACAATGGAAAATAATGTACAGCGTCAGCTTATTACTACATTTCTTTTTTTTCCTTGACTGTTTATTTATTACAAATCGCACCCGTACATTTTGGTACGTTCAGTTCACCAGGGGCTTCAGTGTACCCCATAACCTGGCAAGAAAGTCCAAACACTTTCGACAATGCGGCACCCCGAACTTATAGCATTATATGCATCAACTCCGAATCATGTCTTGGGTCAATAGTTGGGTTGCCCAGCTCCTGTGCTTGCTACCCTACGTTCTGCTATATCGGCTAGGGTAGTAAAGGGAGAACTACTGCTATAGTGTCCCGGTTCTTCCGGACGAGCACCTCAGTAGAGAAAGCCGAAAACTGACTGTCATGATGCGGCGAGAGCTGGTCGCTGTTCGAGAGGTTTCAAATCCTTAAAGATTTTTTCCGCTTCATGTGAGGAATCAGTTTTTTGTCCGATTTAGGCGTGTATAGCGCCCCAAGTTCGGCCTTCCGAATACCAGGGGATATGCTAAGATTTAAAATTATAGAACTTCTATGGCTAAGTGAGGGTGATAAAGCTGTATAGTTCGATTGCCTTGTTCATTGTGCTAAACACCTCCTTAAAGGACCAAAAACTTGGATAAAGAGCGTTTAGATTTATCCTGAACACCCCTATACTAGTTACATGGGGGAAGAAGCCGACGACTGGCCAACTCTCAGATTTTGTAAATGGCCGCATAGGAGGTAAAATTTTAAACCAACAAACATTATATTGCGCAAATGAACTTGTTTCATATTACAGGAGAAAATGAGTTCATTCATTCAAAGATTACATCCTTAGTACATTGTTCCGCCACAAGGTGGGAGCCCTTCGGGACACTATCATAGTAATTTTCGGGCTGGCGGTGCTCCTTGCCCTTCGGTGGCCCCTTGGTCATCAGCGCCGTGGCGTCCATCTTCGCCCAATGCATTTTTGCACGGGAAAAGGCCATCCGTGCACCCTCAATGCAAACCGACCGATTTATGACTTCAAGTCATGGGCAGGCACTCACAAGCCGCTTCACGAGATCGAAGTAGCTGCTAGGCATAGGCTCGGCAAGCCACAACCAGACTATGAGGTCCTTCAAGGCCAGTTCGGCTGCCTTGTGCAGCACGACTAGTTGCTTCAGCTGGTCGCTCAAGGGCATCGGATGTTCTATCCCAAGATATTGAGATCAGAATAGCTTCTCTGTTGAGCTCCCTTCTTCGGCTTGGTAGAACTCCGCGGCATCTGATATGCTGTGCGGCAGATCCGCAAACACTCCTGGAGAAATCCAAATTCAGGTAAGTAAAAGGAAAGTCTCCTTCACGTGCTTGCTTTGCATAATGAATGCCTTACCCACTGCAATCTTCATGGCCGCCTGAATCTCCTAGAGGGCCTTCTGGGCTTCGGCTTTGGCGTCTTGCATGCTCTGGAGGGCCTTAGCAAGCTCGGACTCTTGAGTCTTAGAGTCACGCTCCAAGGACTCGTATTTCTGGATGAAATCCTGGAGCTCTTGCTGGACCTCGCTGACCCGGGCCTCTTGCTTCACACGCTCGGCCAGTGCCTTCTTAAGGGCCGCCACTTCGGTCGTGGCCCCTATCAAAGTTCATGACGCTTCTATCAGTAGAAACCATTTATCCTTTATAAATATATAGATGGGGTATTGCATACCTTGACATTCCTCGAGCTGCCTCTTGACGAGGCCGAGCTCTCCCTCGGTCCGCTCCAGGTCCTGCTTTAGTGTAGAGACCTCCGCAGTACGAGCGGTAGCGGCCAGCAGCGACGCCTGCTTATTCACATAGACATCTTCTGTTAGACTCCTGCGAACATTATTTGATCCTCTGTTCAGCTTTTCTTTTCGAACACCAAATAGAGCATCAGGGGCTACTGTCTATACTGTGATATTCTCTTACAATTTTATTACTTACCTCAAAGCTTGTTAGAAGGCTAGCGCAGGCTTCGGTCAATCCGCTTTTGGCGGACCGGACCTTCTCAATCACCGTACTCATAAGAGTATGGTGTTCTTCATCAATGGAAGCGCTGCGAAGCACTTCCAGCAAGTTGGTCGGTGCCTATGGATGGACAGAGGTCATCGACACAGGCGGCTCGCCCTCCTTAGAGAGGGGCTGCCTGCCTGAATTTGGAACCACTTGGGTTTCCGGAGCTGTATTCGGCTGGGGGCCAAACTGGCTGTGGCCCCAATTATCAGAGTCCATGTGGGACTTCCCCCCCATGTGCCCGACGACTGGGATTTTGCCTGGGGGCGTCTCCGGAACTGTCTCCCCTTGGCCTGGTATCCTTTGAGACAACACCTCTGTGTCATCCACGGCCCTGGGGGAGGAGGCTGTCGGAAGTGAATTGCTGTTCATCGCCGGCGGGTCCAGAGACCCCTCCGAAGAGGAGGATATCTCGATGTTGGATTTGGCCGGACTGCAGGTGCACGTCAGGCATGATAATAAGCGATAAAGGAAACATACAGGAAATACTATTGTGTCCGGATAGTTACGACTTAGCCAGGGGCTTGTCCCTGGGCTCCCACTCCTCGCCGCTGTTGGTGGCTGCGGTGGAGTGGTCTGGAAGGAAGGTTTTTCCCTTCTTGGACACCTCGGCCTCCCCGTGCTTGGCGGCCTTCCTCTTATTTCTCCCCCGGTGGGGGGGGGTGGATTTCCTCCTCCTCCTCCTCCTCCTCCTCGTCTTCGGTGGAGGAGTGCGTCTCGGTGTCTTCGGACGTCATGTCCGATGCAACCTTGCGCCGGAGACTTTCTCTGGTCCCCGCGGCCGTCTTCTTGGCCTTCTTCTCTGACACCTCATAGGGCGCCGAAAACAACATCTTCGTTAGAAGAGGCGATTCTGGATCTTCAGGTAGCGGAGCCGGACAGTCAATTTGTTCCGCTATCGCTACCTAGGCATGTAAAATCGGCATGGAGGCTTAGATTCCTCTGCGCTGGTAAAAGGCACATCTTGCAAAATATGAAAACTCACAGGATTGGCTCGGCGTTTCGTGCTGAGTCCGCGATCTTTGGTTATGGGTGGTGGTACCTCGTTGGCCTTGAAAAGCACCTTCCAGACGTCTTCGTGCATCGTGCCGAAGAGCTCTCGCAGCGTCTGGTGTTCAGCCGGGTCAAACTCCCATAGATTGCAAACCCGTCTCTGACACGGAAGGATCCGGCGGAGGAGCATAACCTGGACCACGTTGACGAGCTTGATTTTCTTGCTTATCATGTTTTGGACGCAGGTCTGAAGTCCGGTCAGTTCTTCCACTGAGCCCCAGGCTAAGCCCTTCTCTTTCCAGGAGGTGAGCCGCCTAGGGACGCCGGATAGAAATTCGGGGGCCGCCACCCAGTTAGTGTTGCGCGGCTCGGTGATGTAGAACCACCCTGATTGCCACCCCTTCACAGTCTCTACAAAGGAGCCTTCGGGCCAGGCGACATTGGGCATCTTGCCCACCATGGCACCCCCGCACTCCGCTTGTTGGCCGCCCACCACCTTTGGCTTCACGTTGAAGGTCTTCGGCCATAGGCCGAAGTGGGGCGTGATGCAGACGAAGGCCTCGCACACGACGATGAACACCGAGATGTTGAGGATGAAGTTGGGGGCCAGATCATGGAAGTCCAGCCCGTAGTAGAACATTAGTCCGTGGACGAATGGATGAAGGGGGAATCCTAGCACGCGGATGAAGTGAGAGAGGAATACTACCCTTTCCTGGGGTTTCGGGGTAGGGATGATCTGCCCTTTGGCCGGAAGCCGATGCGCGATGTTGGCGGACAGGCATCCGGCCTCCCGAAGCTTCTTGATGTCCTCCTTCGTGACGGAGGAGGCCATCCACTTGCCTCCCACTCCGGACATTTTCAGAATGATTTTGCGGAGAAGGTGAAAGCTTGAGCGTTGAGCTCGAGAATGGATGAGCAGAGGAAGAAGAAGGCGTGGGTGAAAAAAGGGGAATCCTTATTTCCTTATAAATGTAGCAGGGGTCATGCGCCTCCCCACTTGCCCTTGAAACTCGCTTATTCCCCAAGCGCCGTGCTAATGGCGTGGTTGGGTTACCCACACCCGTATTGATGAGAATCCCGTTATAAGGGGACACAATCTAATCTTCGACAAGATGTGTCAATAAAACCGCCTCGCAAGACGTGCAGTAGCAGGTTGAGAAAACGGTTCGAATAATGACCGGGCCGCGGTGTGATGTCACGCCATGGAAAAGTTGTTAGCAGATTAGACCCGTGGAATATTGTGCTCTCTACGGTGGTATGTGGAATTTGTTTTGCAAGGCCGGACATGATTCTTGTGTTCAAGATCTGCTTTGGGGTATTCGGAGAAGGAATCCGCCTTGCAATGCCGAAGACAATATGCGCGTCGGACTCATCGTCATTGAAGCCTGGTTCAGGGGCTACTGAGGGAGTCCTAGATTAGGGGGTCCTCAGACAGCCGGACTATATGCTTATGCCGGACTGTTGGACTATGAAGATACAACATTGAAGACTTCGTCTCGTGTCCGGGTTGGACTCTCCTTTGCGTGGAGGGCAAGCTTGGCATTCTATATGTAGATTCCCTTCTCTGTAACCGACTCTGTGTAACCCTAGCCCCCTTCAGTGTCTATATAAACCGGAGGGCTTAGTCCGTAGAACAAGAACAATCATAATCATAGGCTAGCTTCTAGGGTTAGCCTCTACGATCTCGTGGTAGATCAACTCTTGTAATACTCATATCATCAAGATCAATCAAGCAGGAAGTTGGGTATTACCTCCATAGAGAGGGCCTGAACCTGGGTAAACATCGTGTCCCCCGCCTCCTGTTACCATTAGCCTTAGACGCACAGTTCGGGACCCCCTACCCGAGATCTGCCAGTTTTGACACCGACAAGGGGCTCTGGGGCAGCAGCACGCTCTTTCCTTGAAGACTTAGAGCCCTTTGTCTACAACTTTTTCTTTGAGGGAGCATCATTAGGTGTATCCTTGTTCTTCCTCCTCCTAGCTTCGGCTTTAGCTTATCTTGTTTTCTTGAGCTCGGAAGCATCAGAGGGGCCTTTGGCTTCGATCCAGTCATTCTGGCAGGGAAGACAATGTTGGGTTGTACCTGCCTTGGAGCATAAGGATTAGCTTCGGCATGATTTCTGTGCATAAGCCTTCATGCGCTCTCTTGAGCCTTTGGCTTCTTCATGCTTCTTGTGAAATCCAGTCTTTAGGTCATGCAACATCTTCTTGAAAATTTGCAGATCTGCCACACTGAGCTTGTGCATATGCTCCATGGACTCAACATTAGTCAAAAGAACTCATATACTTATTGCAAAAATTTAGAAGTCATCAAAAATCAAGTACTACGCGCATGCTCCTAGGGGGATAGATTGGTAGGAAAAGACCATCGCTCGTCCCCGACCGCCACTCATAAGGATGCACAAGCCAGGTACACTTCATGTTTCAAATTTGTTACACAACTTTAACCATACGTGCATGCTACGGGACTTGCAAACTTCAACACAAGCATTTCTCAATTTCATAATCACCCAACTAGCACCACTTTGCTATTATCACCTCCATATCTCAAAACAATTATCAAGCATCAAACTTATCTTAGTATTCAATTCACTCAAAAGAAAGTTTCACATAACTTGAATACCAAGTATATTAACATTAAGAAAATTACCATGCTATTAACGACTCTCAAAATAATCTAAGTGAATCATGAGAGATCAATAGTTTCTTTAAAACAAATCCACCACCGTGCTCTAAAAGATATAAGTGAAGCACTAGAGCAAAAATTATCACGCTCAAAAGATATAAGTGAAGCACTATGAGCAAAACTATCAAGCTCAAAAGATATAAGTGAAGCACATAGAGTATTCTAACAAATTCCAATTCATGTATGCACAAAAGGTGTGTACAGCAAGGATGATTGTGGTAGACTAACAAGCAAAGACACAAATAATACAAGACGCTCCAAGCAAAACACATAACATGTGGTGAATAAAAATATAGCTCCAAGTAAATTACCGATGGAAGTGGATGAAAGAGGGGATGCCTTCCGGGGCATCCCCAAGCTTTGACTTTTTGGTGTCCTTGGATTATCTTGGGGGTGCCATGGGCATCCCCAAGCTTAGGCTCTTGCCACTCCTTGTTCCATAATCCATCAAAAGAATACACCCAAAACTTGAAAACTTCACAACACAAAACTCAATAGAAATCCCGTGAGCTCCGTTAGAGAAAGAAAACAAAAGACTGCTTCAAGGTACTGTAATGAACTCATTCTTTATTTATATTGGTGTTAAACCTACTGTATTCCAACTTCTCTATGGATTATAAACTATTTTACTAGCCATAGATTCATCAAAATAAGCAAACAACACACGTAAAACAGAATCTGTCAAAAACAGAACAGTCTATAGCAATCTGTAACTAACGCAAACTTATGGAACTCTAAAACTTCTACCAAAATAGGAAGTCCTGGAAAATTTGTCTATTGAACAGCAGTAAAAATAATCAACGCAAAAGCACGTTCCTGTGATTTAACAAAATTATATTCGTGCGTGCAAAGTTTCTGTTTTTCAGCAGAATCAAATCAACTATCATCGTAGGTTATCCTATAGGTTCTAATTGGCACAAACACTAACTAAAAAGCAAAACCACATCCAAAAATAGGCTAGATGGATTATTTATTACTAAACAGAAGCAAAAACAAAAAACACAAAATAAAATTGGGTTGCCTCCCAACAAGTGCTATCGTTTAACGCCCCTAGCTAGGCATTGAGATTTCAATGATGCTCACATGAAAGACAAGAATTGAAGCACAAAGAGAGCACCATAAAACACATGATAAAAACATCTAAGTCTAACGTACTTCCTATGCATAGGCATCTTATAGGCAAACAAATTATCAAGGCAAGCAAAAATTAGCATATGCAAGGAGGCGGAAACAAACAATAGCAATCTCAACATAACGAGAGGTAATTTATTATCATGAAAATTTCTATGACCATATTTTCCTCTCTCATAATAATTACATGTGCAATCATAAGCAAATTCAACAAAATAGCTATCACATAAAATATTTTCAACATGATCCACATGCATGCAAAGTTGACCCTCTTCCGAAATAGTGGGATTAACATTAACTAAAGTCATGACCTCTCCAAACCCACTTTTATCAAAAATTTCATAAGATTGAATATTCTCCAAATATGTGGGATCTAGACTTGACACTCTTCCAAACCCACTTTCAATATTATTGCAAACAATATTATCAATCTCATATTCATCATGGGGATTAAATAAATTTTCAAGATCATAAGAAGAATCACCCCAATCATGATCATTGCACCAAGTAGTAGCATAACAAAACTAGCATCACCAATCTTAGGGTTTTGCATATTATTATCACAATTGTCATCAATAGAATTTATAATAAAATCATTGCAATCATGCTTTTTATTCAAAGATCTACCGTGAATTGCTTCATAAAGTACTTCATCACAATTTCTAGATTCACGAATTTCAAGCAAAACCTCATAAAGATAATCTAGTGCACTCAACTCACTAGCAATAGGTTCAACATAATTGGATCTCTTAAAGAGATTAGCAAGCGGATGAGGATCCATAAACTTTTAGCAAGCGAAGATGCAAGCAAAAAGAAGGCACATGGAGACATAGGCAAACAAGAGACAAGTGAAAACGAGGAGATTGGGAAAGAGAGGGCGAATAAAACGGCAAGGGTGAAGTGGGGGAGAGGAAAACGAGAGGCAAATAATGTATTGCGAGAGATAGGGATTGTGATGGGTACTTGGTATAGTTGACTTGCTTGCGTGAGCCTCCCCGGCAACGGTGCCAGAAATTCTTCTTGCTACCTCTTGAGCAATGTGTTGGATTTCCCCAAAGAGGAGAGGATGATGCAGTAAAGTAGCGTAAGTATTTCCCTAAGTTTTTTGAGAACCAAGGTATCAATCTAGTAGGAGACCACGCACAAGTCCCGTGTACCTACACAAAACGATAGCTACTCGCAACCAACGCAATTAGGGGTTGTCAATCCCTTCAAGGTCACTTACGAGGGTGAGATCTGATAGAGATGATAAATAATATTTTTGGTATTTTTGATAGATAGATGCAAAGTGAAAAGTAAAAAAGAAAAGTAAAAACAAAGCAAGTACATAAAGTGATAGAGATTGATATGATGAGAATAGACCCGGGGGCCATAGGTTTCACTAGTGGCTTCTCTCAAGAGCATAAATATTCTACGGTGGGTGAACAAATTACTGTTAAGCAATTGACAGAATTGAGCATAGTTATGAGTATATCTAGGCAATGATCATGTATATAGGCATCACGTCCGACACAAGTAGATCGAAACGATTCTGCATCTACTAATATTACTCCACTCATCGACCGCTATCCAACATGCATCTAGAGTATTAAGTTAAAAACAGAGTAACGCCTTAAGCAAGATGACATGATGTAGAGGGATAAATTCATGCAATATGATAAAAAGCCCATCTTGTTATCCTCGATGGCAACAATACAATACGTGCCTTGCAACCCTTTCTGTCACTGGGTAAGGACACCGCAAGATTGAACCCAAATCTAAGCACTTCTCCCATTGCAAGAACTACCAATCTAGTTGGCCAAACCAAATGGATAATTCGAAGAGACTTGCAAAGATAACTCAATCATACATAAAAGAATTCAGAGAAGATTCAAATATTTTCCATAGATAATACTGGATCATAAACCCACAATTCATCGGTCTCAACAAACACACCGCAAAAAGAAGATTACATCGAATAGTTCTCCACAAGAGAGGGGGAGAACATTGTATTGAGATCCAAAAAGAGAGAAGAAGCCATCTAGCTACTAGCTATGGACCTGAAGGTCTGAAGTAAACTACTCACACTTCATCGAAGGGGCTATGGTGTTGATGTAGAAGCCCTCCATGGTGGATGCCCCCTCCGGCGGAGCTCCGGAACAAGTCCCAAGATGGGATCTCGTGGATACAGAAAGTTGCGGCGGTGGAATTAGGTTTTTGGCTCCTGTTCTGATCTGTCGGGGGTACGTAGGCATATATAGGAGGAAGTAGTACGTCGGTGGAGCAACAGGGGCCCCACGAGGTAGGGGGCGCGCCCAGGGGGGCGCCCTCCACCCTCGTGACCGCCTCTGGCACTTCTTGGAGTAGGGTCCAAGTCTCCTGGATCACGTTCAGTGAGAACATCACGTTCCCGAAGGTTTCATTCCGTTTGGACTCTGTTTGATATTCCGTTTCTTCGAAACACTAAAATAGGAAAAAAACAACAATTCTAGGCTGGGCCTCCGGTTAATAGGTTAGTCCCAAAAATAATATAAAAGTGGAAAATAAAGCCCAATATAGTCCAAAACAATAGATAAAGTAGCATGGAGCAATCAAAAATTATAGATACGTTGGAGACGTATCAGGCATCCCCAAGCTTAATTCCTGCTCGTCCTCGAGTAGGTAAATGATAAAAAGAGAATTTTTGATGCGGAGTGATACTTTGGCATAATTTCAATGTAAATCTTCTTAATTGTGATATGAATATTCAGATCTGAAAGATTCAAGACAAAAGTTCATATTGACACAAAAATAATAATACTTCAAGCATACTAATCAAAGCAATCATGTCTTCTCAAAAGAACATGGCAAAAGAAAGTTCATCCCTACAAAATCATATAGTTAGGCTATGCTTCATTTTCGTCACACAAAGATGTTCCCAACTTCTATACCCCCGATGACAAGCCAAGCAATTGTTTCATACTTAAATAATCTCAAACTTTTTCAACCTTCATGCAATACATGAGCGTGAGCCATGGATATAGCACTATGGGTGGAATAGAATATGATGATGGGGATTTTGTGGAGAAAAAAAAGGAGAAAGTCTCACATTGACGAGGATAATCAACGGGCTATGGAGATGCCCATCAATTGATGTCAACATGAGGAGTAGGGATTGCCATGCAACGGATGCAATAGAGCTATGAATGCTTAACAAAAGAAAACTAGTGGGTGTGCATCCAACTTGCTTGCTCATGAAGACCTATGGCATTTGAGGAAGCCCATCGTAGGAATATACAAGCCAAGTTCTATAATGAAAAATTCCCACTAGTATGAAAAGACAACTTATGAGACTCACTACATGAAGAACAAGGTGCTACTTTGAAGCACAATATATGAGACTCATAACATGAAGAACAAGGTGCTACTTTGAAGCACAAGTGTGGAAAAAGAGATAGTAGCATTGCCCTTTTTTTCTTTTTTTTCTTTTTTTTCTTTTTCTTTTTTTGGGCCTTTCCTTTTTTCTTTTGGCCTTTCTTTTTTTTCTTTTTTTCTTTGGGCAATGCTCTAATAATGATGATCATCACACTTCGATTGATTGCAAAATAACGATTACAACTCAAAACTTAGAACAAGATATGACTCTATATGAATGCCTCCGGCGGTGTACCAGGATGGTGTAATGAATCAAGAGTGACATGTATGAAAAATAATGCATGGTGGCTTTCCCACAAATACGATGTCAACTACATGATCATGCAATGGAAATATGAGAAAAGTAATGTATGTCATGATGATGATGGTGAAAGTTGCATGGCAATATATCTCGGAATGGCTATGGAAATGCCATAATAGGTAGGTATGGTGGCTGTTTTGAGGAAGATATAAGGAGGTTTATGTGTGATAGAGCGTATCGTATCACGGGGTTTGGATGCACCGGCGAAGTTTGCACCAACTCTCAAGGTGAGAAAGGGCAATGCACGGTACCAAAGAGGCTAGCAATGGCGGAAAGGTGAGAGTGCGTATAATCCATGGACTCAACATTAGTCAAAAGAACTCATATACTTATTGCAAAAATTTAGAAGTCATCAAAAATCAAGTACTACGTGCATGCTCCTAGGGGGATAGATTGGTAGGAAAAGACCATCGCTCGTCCCCGACCGCCACTCATAAGGATGCACAAGCCAGGTACACTTCATGTTTCAAATTTGTTACACAACTTTAACCATACGTGCATGCTACGGGACTTGGAAACTTCAACACAAGCATTTCTCAAATTCATAATCACCAAACTAGCACGACTTTGATATTATCACCTCTGTATCTCAAAACAATTATCAAGCATCAAACTTATCTTAGTATTCAATTCACTCAAAAGAAAGTTTCACATATCTTGAATACCAAGTATATTAACATTAAGCAAATTACCATGCTATTAACGACCCTCAAAATAATCTAAGTGAAGCATGCGAGATCAATAGTTTATTTAAAACAAATCCACCACTGTGCTCTAAAATATATAAGTGAAGCACTAGAGCAAAAATTATCACACTCAAAACATATAAGTGAAGCACTATGAGCAAAACTATCAAGCTCAAAAGATATAAGTGAAGCACATAGAGTATTCTAACAAATTCAAATTCATGTATGGCTCTCAAAAAATGTGTGTACAGAAGGGTGATTGTGGTAGACTGACAATCAAAGACACAAATAATACAAGACGCTCCAAGCAAAACACATAACATGTGGTGAATAAAAATATAGCTCCAAGTAAATTACCGCTGGAAGTGGACAAAAGAGGGGATGCCTTCCGGGGCATCCCCAAGCTTTGACTTTTTGGTGTCCTTGGATTATCTTGGGGGTGCCATGGGCATCCCCAAGCTTAGGCTCTTGCCACTCCTTGTTCCATAATCCATAAAAAGAATTCACCCAAAACATGAAAACTTCACAACACAAAACTCAACAGAAATCTCATGAGCTCCGTTAGAGAAGGAAAACAAAAGACTACTTCAAGGTACTGTAATTAACTCATTCTGTATTTATATTGGTGTTAAACCTACTGTATTCCAACTTCTCTATGGATTATAAACTATTTTTCTAGCCATATATTCATCAAAATAAGCAAACAACACACGTAAAACAGAATCTGTCAAAAACAGAACCGTGTGTAGCAATCTGTAACTAACGCAAACTTCTGGAACTCTAAAAATTCTACCAAAATAGTAAGTCCTGGAAACATTGTCTATTGAACATCAGCAAAAAGAATCAACATAAAATCACATTCCTGTGATTTAAAAAAATTATATTCGTGCGCGCAAATTTTCTGTTTTTCAGCAGTATCAAATCAACTATCATCGTAGGTTATCCTATAGGTTCTACTTGGCACAAACACTAATTAAAAAACAAAACCACATCCAAACAGAGGCTAGATGGATTATTTATTCCTAAACAGAAGAAAAAACAAAAAACACAAAATAAAATTGGGTTGCCTCCCAACAAGCGCTATCGTTTAACTCCCCTGGCTAGGCATTGAGATTTCAATGATGCTCACATGAAAGACAAGAATTGAAGCACAAAGAGAGCATCATAAAACACGTGATAAACACATCTAAGTCTAACATACTTCCTATTCATAGGCATCTTATAGGCAAACAAATTATCACGGCAAGCAAAAACTAGCATATGCAAGGAGGCGGAAAGAAACAATAGCAATCTCAACATAACGAGAGGTAATTTATTATCACGAAAATTTCTACGACCATATTTTCCTCTCTCATAATAATTACATGTTGGATCATAAGCAAATTCAACAAAATCGCTATCACATAAAATATTTTCAACACGATCCACATGCATGCAAAGTTGACACTCTTCCGAAATAGTGAGATTAACATTAACTAAAGTCATGACCTCTCCGAACCCACTTTTATCAAAAATTTCATAAGATTGAATATTCTCCAAATATGTGGGATCTAGAGTTGACATTCTTCCAAACCCACTTTCAATATGGATTAAATAAATTTTCAAGATCATAAGAAGAATCACCCCAATCATGATCATTGCAACAAGTAGTAGACATAGCAAAACTAGCATCCTCAAGCTTAGGGTTTTGCATATTATTAGCACAATTGTCATCAATAGAATTTATAATAAAATCATTGCAATCATGCTTTTTATTCAAAGATCTATCGTGAATTGCTTCATAAAGTTATTCATCACAATTTTCATATTCACAAATTTCAAGCAAAACCTCATAAAGATAATCTAGTGCACTCAACTCACTAGCAATAGGTTCAACATAATTGGATCTCTTAAAGCGATTAGCAAGCGGATGAGGATCCATAAACTTTTAGCAAGAGAAGATGCAAGCAAAAAGAAGGCACATGGAGACACAAGCAAACAAGAGACAAGCAAAAAAGAGGAGGAGATTGGGAAACAGAGGGCGAATAAAACGGCAAGGGTGAAGTGGGGGAGAGGAAAACAAGAGGCAAATAATGTAATACGAGAGATAGAGATTGTGATGGGTACTTGGTATAGTTGACTTGCTTGCGTGAGCCTCCCCGGCAACGGCGCCAGAAATTCTTCTTGCTACCTCTTGAGCACTATATTGGATTTCCCCAAAGAGGAGAGGATGATGCAGTAAAGTAGCGTAAGTATTTCCCTCGGTTTTTGAGAAACAAGGTATCAATCCAGTAGGAGACCACGCACAAGTCCCTCGTACCTACACAAAATGATAGCTACTCGCAACCAGCGCGATTATGGGTTGTCAATCCCTTCACGGTCACTTACGAGGGTGAGATCTGATAGAGATGATAAATAATATTTTTGGTATTTTTGATAGATAGATGCAAAGTGAAAAGTAAAAAAGCAAAGTAAAAACAAAGCAAGTAAATAAAGTGATAGAGATTGATATGATGATAATAGACCCGGGGGCCATAGGTTTCACTAGTGGCTTCTCTAAAGAGCATAAATATTCTACGGTGGGTGAACAAATTACTGTTGAGCAATTGACAGAATTGAGCATAGTTATGAGTATATCTAGGCAATGATCATGTATATAGTCATCACGTCCGAGACAAGTAGATCGAAACGATTCTGCATCTACTACTATTACTCCACTCATCGATCGCTATCCAGCATGCATCTAGAGTATTAAGTTAAAAACAGAGTAACACCTTAAGCAAGATGACATGATGTAGAGGGATAAATTCATGCAATATGATAAAAAACCCCATCTTGTTATCCTCGGTGGCAACAATACAATACGTGCCTTGCAACCCTTTCTGTCACTAGGTAAGGACACCGCAAGATTGAACCCAAAGCTAAGCACTTCTCCCATTGCAAGAACCCAAAGCAAGTCTCCTGGATCACGTTCGGTGAGAAAATCAGGTTCCCGAAGGTTTCATTCCGTTTGGACTCTGTTTGATATTCTGTTTCTTCGAAACACTAAAATAGGCAAAAAAACAGCAATTCTGGGCTGGGCCTCCAGTTAATAGGTTAGTCCCAAAAATAATATAGAAGTGTAAAATAAAGCCAATATAGTCCAAAACAATAGATAAAGTAGCATGGAGCAATCAAAAATTATAGATACGTTGGAGACGTATCATTATTCAATATGTTAACATCAAACAGGGGCAGATCATTGAAGATCTCCACCTCTTGCTTGCTCTTGATCAGCATCTCTAGAGCTTCATCACCAAGATCTTCATCACTAGATTCAGGAGTGATGGGTTGCCCAGAAACTTTCTTGGGAAATTGCTTCTTGGTCCTTTTGGACACACGAGATAAATCTTTAGATTGCACACTGGATTCAAGAGGTGCAATTTTCAGAGGCTTCTTCATCGAAGCTTTTGGAGCAACACAAGCAGAAGGCTTTGAAGCTTTAGCCTTTTTTCTTCTGTTTCGGTGGTGATGGAGCATCTTCAGAGTCTGCTTCTTGAGCAGACTGCTCCAGTGCGGCCCTCTGGGCAGCAATGTGGGACAGAAGCCCATCGAAGTTGGCGAAGGGGCCAATTTTGTTCTCATTGGCTTAATGTTTACCATCTGACCTTGGAGCAGATGGGCCATGATTGAAGTCGAGGCCAAACTCCTTCTTGTTCTTGACATTTGAATCCTTTGCAAACTGAAGGTTGCGCTTGAAGAGATTGTCTTCACGACACCATAAGGGACAATGCAAGGATAGAACTCCTGATCAATAGCTTCAGCTTTTGTCTTTGGTAAAGTTTCTGTACAAACAATCACCCCATGGGCGCTCGATAGCATTTTTCTCAGCGTATTCAGGTGTCACAAATTTGTACTTGAACCACTGCTCTGCCCAGTATCTTCGGATCCATTGTATCTGGTTCTTGTGCTGTGTGTAGCTCTCTTCACGGTCAGACTTGTAGAGCTCATATAGATCTGGGGGCAAGTCCAGTGATGTGTTGCATCGGCGTTGCCTGCCTCCATGCAGATTTCTCAGAAGCCATTATATTCAGATAGATAGGCTTAAACATAGTGAAAGGCTTCCATCTGCTGGTCAAACAAGAACTGGCTTTAGGAGACTCAATGTGACGCTGTAGGAATTCTGCAAATGAATGCAGACTATGAGAAGCAAGGGATTCTCCCACGGACATGTACCTATGACAGCATTAGAGATGCAAGGGAAGGGGAAGACATCATATGCATTCTCAGAAGATTTTGAAGATAAATCAGTTTAGAAGACATTGACCTCACAGTGCAAAGACATTCACTTATTGAAGGAAGTTGGTTCCAGATTTGTACGAATCCACGAATAGGTACAAGTGAGGAATCTAACTAGTTTTGACGTATAAGTGAACATACTTTACAATACATGAGATGTAGAAAGGGACAGATCCAGATTTGGAAGTATATAAACCACTTTTGGTTGAAGTGGATTGATTTGACAGATCAAAAAGAGTGTAAAAAGTGAGATTTAATTACCACAGTCGAACTACTAGATGAGACAGAAGGGAGGCCAAGCAGTCCAATCTCCCATGCCCTAACTTGGTGGCGGAATACACCTACAGCGGCGGCGGAGAAGATGAGGTCCGTGGCCGGCGTGAGGACGGCGCCGAAGAGGCCGCGACAGCTAAGCGCTTCGTCTCCGACGTCGACGCAAGCTAGCGGTGGCGCTAGGGTTTGAGCAAGATGGCAAGGTGGAAGAAGAGTTGTTGACCATGAGGGGGCAAGTATTTATAGGAAGGAGGAGGGCGGCATAGTGCAATTACGCAGGTGCCCCTGGCGGTTCACATCTGAAGGACACATGGCGTGCATGCAACTTATCAGGAGTTGATCTATGTTCCCACGCATGCCTGGATTGTCGGGTGGTCGTTTCGGCTTCTCCGGTTTTTAGGCAAAGGATAAGACATTAAAATCAGTTTTAAAAGTGTGTCTCTGTATCTTCTACTGACAAGGACATAGAGAAGATATTCGACAAGTGTCAAAAGAATGCATATGACTTAGACAGAAAGAATTTGAGGGAGTAGCATAGAAGGGATTTGGGTCCGATCACATTTACTTAGGTCAATAAAGTAGCAACATGAAGACATAGCTATAAGTGAATGTTGTAGAGGATAGAACACATATATAAATAACATTGAATATAAATCAATATTGCAAAGATATAGACTTTGAAGATAAATCAATGTTGAAGACAATCCAAATGCGAAGATAATGCAATCATGACGCCAAATGAAAATCTTTGAGAAATTATGGTGGTGCCGTTACCCATCATATAGGAAGTATTAGACCCAGACACAACACACAATTATTCTTGTTTCTGCATTAATGTATTCACACTCAGAAGGTAAGTCTTCATTGATTGAAGAAATAGTTACTTCGTGTGTTGCACATCTAAGTCATCAACTTGCATACACGTTAGGATGTATGTCCATTCACTAGACATTTGAGGATTCTAGGATATTTAGCTTATACTGCAGCTTGCAAAACCTCTTCTCATCCAAGGGATTAGTGAAGATATCTGCCAGTTGCTCTTCAGTGTTGACGTGAATGATATCAATGTCTTCCTTGTTGACATGATCTCTGAGAAAGTGATGACGAATCTCGATGTGCTTTGTCTTCGAGTGCTGAACTGGATTCTTGGAAAGCTTGATGGCTCTTTTGTTGTTGCAGAAGAGTGGTACATTCTTTGTGTTGATGTCGTAGTCCTTGAGAGTTTGCTTCATCCACAGAAGCTGAGCACAGCAAGATCCAGCAGCAATGTATTCAGATTCAGCAGTGGAGAGAGATAGGTAGTTGTGCTTCTTTGAAGACCAATAGACAAGAGAGCGTCCTAGAAAGTAACATGTTCCAGATGTAGACTTGCGGTCAACCTTGTCACCAGCATAATTAGCATCAGAATATCCAACCAGATCAAACATTGATCCCTTTGGATACAATAATCCTAGTGCTGGGGTGTGAGCCAAATATTGAAGAACGCGCTTCACCGGAAGGTGATGCGATTCCTTTGGCGCCGCTTGGAATCTGGCACACATGCAAATGCTAAGAATTATATCAGGCCTAGATGCACATAAATAAAGCAAAGAACCAATCATGGAGTGGTATACCTTTTGATCGAACTCGTTACCATTGTCATCAGGGCCAAGATGAATTTTTGTTGGCATTGGTGTCGTGTACCCTTTGCAGTCTTGCATTCCAAACTTTTTCAGGCTACCTTTGAGGTATTTTTCTTGTGATAGAAGATGCCATTGTGCTGTTGACGGATTTTAAGACCAAGGAAGAATTTCAGGTCCCCCATCATGGACATCTGATATTTCTCTTGCATCATGTATCCAAACTCATCACTATATCTCTTATCCGTAGAGCCGCTCCTCAAAAACGTCTGGCTCCTTAGGCAGCCGTCGGGACACCCTCTTGGCGATGTCGTCCCTCCTTGTTTGTGCCTTGCGACACGTGCTATAAGTCCAAGCCCAAGAATTGTTTTTCCATTTTGCGTACCTCTTCCAGGTATGCTTCCATGTGCTCGTCCTTCGAGGTGTACTCTTTGTTGGAGAAGTTGACGAGGAGCTAGGAGTCACCCCTGAGGGTGAGGCACTTCACCCCTAGTGCCCTTGCAGCTCTGAGGCCAGCAATTAGGCCCTCATACTCTACCGTATGGCGCTTCATCTCCGGGCAAGAGGCTACGGTCCTCGCATACTTCACGGTCAGGGGCGTCGGTTCATTCTGCCACAAAATCTGCGAGGGCCATGCCCTTGATGACCCTGGTGGTGCTGAACTCCAGCTGGAACGCCTATAGCTCGATGTTCCACTCTGCGACCCTTCCGGCAGCATTAGGGCTCCAGAGTACCTTCTCCAGTGGGTAGGCCGAGATGACCTTGATGGAGTGTCCTTGGAAATAGTGGCACATCTTCCGGGAGGCGACGAGGAGCACGAGCAAGAGCTTTTGCAGCATGGGGTAGCGCGCCTGTGCCTCCTGCAGCACCATGCTGACGAAGTAGACCGGATGCTCGACGAGGGAGGAGGCATCGGCGAGGTCTTGTATCTCCTAAGAGTGCTGGCCTTCAGGGGTTTTGTTGTTTGCCACATCGGCCACAACCTCTTGATCCCCATTCTCAGGAGCCCCGCTGGCTGGGAGATCGGCTAGGGCCTCAGGAGCGACGTTGACCGGTGGTGCAGCTGAGGCCTCAGGAGCACCATCCTGGGGCGACAGTGTCTTGCGGGGCGACGAGGTGTCCCGCCGTGGGCCCTCGTTCGGGCGCTCTTCGCTCAGCGCCACCAGAGCCGCGCTGGCGGAGTGAGGTGTGGCGGCTAGGTAGAACACCAAGGGCTCGAGGGGGCGCGGTGCCACAATCACTGGTGGGCATGTGAGGTATATCGTGAGGCATCAGCTTCGGGGGTCCACTCGAACGGCCCCTTCCTTTTCATCAGCTTGAAGAATGGGAGGGGGCGCTCCCCTAACTTGGAAATGAAGCGCCCGAGCGAGGTCACATAGCCTGCCAGCTTCTACATCTCCTTGAGGGTCTATGGCGGGCTCATGTCTTCTATGGCCTCGACTCTCTTTGGGTTGGCCTCAATTCCTTTGTGTGACACCAGGAAACCCAGCAGCTTGCCAGAGGGGACGCCAAACACACATTTCTCAGGGTTGAGCCATAGGTCCACCTTGCACAGGTTGGCAAATGTTTCCTCCAGGTCCCCGATCAGGGTCCTTGTCTCCCGAGACTTTACTACTTGAAAGGATCGAGAAGAGGTGTCTAGGAGGGGGGGCGGGGGTGATTAGACCCTCAACAAGTAAAGATATCAGTTTTTAAGTTTTTCAAGTTGAGTTTGGAAATTAGAAAATTTCAAACATTCACAATACAATTCAAGCAAGCATGCAAAGAGTACATGAGCAGCGGAAAGTAAAGCATGCAACTTGCAAGAAAGTAAAGGGATGGGATTGGAGTGTGCAAACGCAATTGGAGAAACGGATATTTTTGGCATGGTTCCGATAGGTGGTTCTATCGTACATCAACGTTGGTGGAGACTTCAACCCATGAAGGGTAATGGTTGCGCAAGTCCACGGAGGGCTCCACCCACGAAGGGTCAATGAATAAGCAACCTTGTCTATCCCACCATGGCCATCACCCACAAAGGACTTGCCTCACTTGGGTAGATCTTCATGAAGTAAGCGATCTCCTTTCCCTTACAAACTGCTTGGTTCAACTCCACAATCTTGATGGAGGGTCCCAAGTGACACCTAACCAATCTAGGAGACACCACTCTCCGAAAGGTAATAGATGGTGTGTTGATGATGAACTCCTTGCTCTTGTGCTTCAAATCATAGTCTCCCCAACACTCAACTCTCTCTCTCTCACACAGATTTGGCTATGGTGGAAAGATGATTTGAGTGGAAAGCAACTTGGGGAAGGCTAGAGATCAAGATTCTTGTGGTCGGAATGGAATGTCTTGGTCTCAACACATGAGTAGGTGGTTCTCACTCAGAAAATGAATGCTGGAAGTGTAGGCACGTTCTGATAGCTCTCCTCACGAATGAAGAATGGGTGGAGGGGTATATATAGCCCCCACACAAAATCTTGCCTTTACACATAGATTTCCAAGCTCGGTGAGACCGAATGGTGAAATTCGGTCAAACCGATCTGGTTCAAAATGTGAACGTTAGAGTTTTTGGTGGGGCCGACAAGGTCAACTCGGTGGGACCGATGTGCTAGGTTAGGGTAAAACCTCAACTCGGTTTGAGCAATTACACAAACTCGGTGAGACCGATTTTGGTAATAAGCAAACAGAGAGTTGGTCAAGCAAATTCGGTGGGACCGATTGCATATTTCGGTGAGACCGAAATTATTGCAACATGCAACGAAGAGTTTGCAAGCCCATCTCGGTGAGACGATCCCATCGGTGAGACCGAACTAATTAGGTTTTGTGGCAGTGGCTATGTCAAATGAACTCGGTTGCACCGGATAGATCAAATCGGCGGGACCGAGTTTGAATTTTAGGTTTAGGACATATGTGGATATGAGGAAGTGGTTGAGGGCTTTGGAGCATATCACTAAGCACTTTGCGCAAGCAAGCCATTAAGCAACACCTCATCCCCTTTTAGTAGTGTTGGCTTTCCTCTGGACTCAATGTGATCTTGGACCACTAAAATGAAAACGTAGAGTCTTCTGCTTTTGCCAATGTTTGTCCTTAGCATCTTGAAGGGGTTCCACATCCTCTTGTCCATGCCACTCCAATGTTGAACTTATCTGAAATATACTAGATGAAAATATTAGTCCAACAAGAGATGTGTTGTTATTAATTACTAAAATCATCCAGGGAGCACTTGTGCTTTCAATCTCCCCCTTTTTGGTAATTGATGACAACATACATCAAAGCTTTAGATAAGGATATTGGGAAAAGGCAAGTAAAGCTTTGGAAAGACATGCAACATACATTATCTCCCCCTACATGTATGCAATCATGTGATTATGGAATATGAAATCATGAGGATGCATACGGATGAGAGAGCAAGCAATGAGTTACATGTATCTTGGCTATATGCATCAACGCAAATGGTGTGGACACTGGAAAGATACCTTCATGTTCATGAGTCTCTCTTGCAAACAATATATACCACAGCAAGAGATCTTTATGCACATGAGTGTGATGCATATACTTACCTTATGGTCTTGAGCTAACTTTGGAAGAGATGAACCCAAGTAAACAAGGTTAGATAACAGAAGAACATCTACTAGACAGAGCAAGAACGAGAGACCACAAGAGTACCAAGATTGGGATGACATGTAGAGAGTGAGCACTTAGTACTCTAGTTGGTTATAGACATGTCCCCAAGAATAAAGATATGCAATGAATTCAAAAAAAATTCTTTCTTCCCTTAGGAGTCTTTCTCCCCCTGAATCTGACGTTGGATAATGGGAGAAGACAGGGAAAGAAAATCAGGACAAACAATAAAATCAGATCAAAATAATCACAAGACATACTGACATGTCTTTCCCCTCTTGAAGACATGAGACATCTCTCCTCTTATGAATAAGAAGAATCAGGAGAAGCTTTAGGAGTGCATTCTCTCTTATGTGATAAGCTTTTGATCTCTCTCCCCCTTTGACATCAATTTCCAAGAAGGGATCTTTTGGAGCATGAGTCAAGTAGGTTTTGTCCTTGAGTCACATTACAAAGCAACATGTAATATAGGATGCTGGTAGAGGACAAGTATCATTGAGTGGAGCTGGAACAAATAGGCAGGATGCAAATGACAAAGTGTTTTTCTCAGCATTGAAATTGGTAACACCAAGTTGTTATCTTCGGTGGCACCGATGTGGTTCAGTTTAGCCAAAGGAAACAAAACAGGTGAGGCCGAGTTCAACACAGAGAGAAAACAATTTTCACCTCGGCTCACTTAGGCAAATAAGATCTCACAAGGATTTGCAAGGAATTAACTGAAGGATTTGCAATGAATTGGATGCAGGGAATGCAAAACATAATAGAGAAAAGAAAAAGAAATCTAGATGAAGTTTTTTTAAAGGGGAAATGCAAGAGACAAATGCAAGAACTCAGAGAGACAAAAGAGAACTTCATCTAGAATTGTTCGGTGACAAGGTCACCTATGTTAGAGTATATTGACTTAGGAGTCAAGTGAAGACACTTGATCATAGGTCATACTCATCGTTTAAGCTCAAAATGGGGTTGCCATTTTTCATTTAAGCATTTTGATGTATTCTCATCTTGTTGAGTTGCTTTCACCCATGTCTTGGGGTAAATCTTCTCTAAGATGGAATGTCATACCTTTGGTGGTGGTGTTGATCTTAATCATGTAGTTGAACTTGTGTAGGGTGCTCAAAGTTGATGTAGTTGAAGTTCATCTACCTACATGGGTTAGTCTTGAAAGGGAAGAGCACTTGTGTATCCAAAATGAAAATCATGAAATTTGATGTAAAGAAATTGTCAAAGGATATATTGAAAGGATCCGTGCTTCCTTGTCTTCAACCACCATATTGTAGAGACTTGGAGATGTAGATATTGCTTAGAATGTGATTGAGTTACAATCCCATAGAGTTGGGCTTATCCAAGTACCTACAAGGGTTAGATAGCATGCAAGAGTACAAGTATATCCAAGACAGATGATCATCATCATAAGAGAAATATCAAGGATTAGTCATAGAAGGGCTCATGCCTTGCATGCATCCACATGGAGTTTCTACTCTAAGTTTGAGGCATCAATGATGTTCAATTCACCTCTCAAACGGCAAAACACTTTCTCATCAACCGATTTGGTGAATATATCCGCCAATTGCTTATCGGTACGAACACGTTTAAGTTTGATATATCCCTTAGCAACATGATCTCGAATGAAATGATGATGAACTTCAATATTCTTAGTTTGAAAATGTTGCACGGGATTATGAGCAATCTTAATAGCACTCTCATTGTCACAAAGCAATGGAACATGTTTCACATATATCCTATAATCTTTAAGAGTTTGGGTCATCTAAAGTAATTGAGCACAACATGAACCGGCGGCAATGTATTCCGCTTTGGCGGTGGATAAGGATACCGAGTTTTGTTTCTTGGAGGACCAAGAAAAAACAGATCTACCAAGAAATTGACAAGTACCCAAAGTGGACTTTCTATCAACCTTCTCACTGGCATAGTTTGAATCGGAGTAGCCAACAAGATCAAAATAAGACCTCTTAGGATACCAAATGCCAAAATTTGGTGTATGAATTAAGTATCTGACTATCCTTTTCATAGCCATGAGATGACATTCTTTGGGGGCCGCTTGATATCGTGCACACATGCACACACTTAGGATGATATCGGGATGGGAGGCACATAGATATAACAATGAACCAATCATAGAGCAGCAAACCTTTTGGTCAACCGGTTCGCCATCCTTTGTCAAGTCAAGATGTCCACTAGTAGGCATGGGGGTACTCATAACTTTGCTTTCTTGCATGTTGAACTTCTTGAATAAGTCATTGGTGTACTTTGTTTGAAAGATAAAGGTTCCCTCCTTAGTTTGCTTGATTTGCAAACCAAGAAAGAACTTGAGTTCACTCATCATAGACATCTCAAACTTCTCCGACATTAGGTTTCCAAACTTTTCACTAAAATGAGGGTTAGTTGAACCAAATATGATATCATCAACATAAATTTGGCACACAAATAATTCTCCATTAACCCTTTTAGTAAAAAGTGTAGAATCAATTTTACCAATTTCAAAGCCTTTTTCAATAACAAACTTAGTCAAGCATTTATACCATGCTCTATGAGCTTGTTTAAGACCATAAAGAGCTTTGTGAAGTTTGTAAACATGGTCGGGTTTCTTGGGATTAACAAAGCCGGGAGGTTGTTTAGCATAAACTTCCTCCTCAATTTCACCATTCAGAAAAGCACTTTTGATGTCCATTTGATATAAGGTGATGCCATGATGATTGGCATAAGCAAGTAAGATGCGAATGGACTCAAGTCTAGCAACGGGGGCATATGTTTCACCATAGTCCATACCTTCGACTTGAGTGTAGCCTTGAGCAACGAGAAGAGCCTTGCTGCATATAACTTGTCCATCTTCATCTTGCTTGTTCTGAAACACCCATTTGGTTCCAATGACATTGTGCTTCCCATCGGGATTTTCAACCAACGTCCACACTTGGTTCTTCTCAAAGTTGTGTAGCTCTTCGTGCATGGCATTTATCCAATCCGGATCTCCCAATTCTTCTTCAACCTTCATAGGTTCAATGCTAGAAATGAATGAGTAATGTTCAAAAAAGTTAGCCAAACAAGTTTTAGGGCGAGTAATTCTCCCGGTTTGAATATCATCAAAGATTTGTTCGACGGGATGATCTCTTGATTCTCTTGCTCGAACTCGTGAGAGCTTTTGTTTGGGTCGGGGTGGAACATCCTCTTCATTGTCTTGTTCTTCCTCTTGTCTTTCTTCATTGTTGTTGGTGTTGTTGTTCTCCCGTGGAGGTGGAGAAGGAGGTCGTCGAGGTTCATCTTGTTGTACATCCTCGTTTTCATCGTCTTGATGTGTCCCACTCGTGGATGCCTCCAAGTCAACTTATGGTTCACCTTGGTGTGAAGTTGAGGCTTCCACTTGGACGGACGAGGTACTCTCCTTCACCTTCGTTGGGAGAATCTTGCCAATAGACAAGACTTAGGTTGCTTCCGAAGGATCTTTGTCACCTACATCAATTGGCAATTGCTCTACTTGCAAGCCGTTAGATTCATCAAACTTCACATCTACCGTCTCTTCAACCTTTCGGGTGAAATTGTTGTAGACACGGTAAGTGTGAGAATTTGAGCCATAACCGAGTAGGAAACCTTCATGAGATTTAGGAGCAAATTTCAAATGACAGGGAGAACACCTATACCTTGAATTTGAGCCATAAACGATGCATACTCAGGGAGAACACTTATACCTTGAAATTTTAGTTAAATGATCATCTTATAGTACTACCACCGTACTAAGCAAAATAAGATGCATACAAGATAAACATCACATGCAATCAAAATATATGACATGATATGGCCATCATCATCTTGTGATTTTGATCTCCATCTCCAAAGCATCATCATGAGCTCCATTGTCACCGGCTTGACACCTTGATCTCCATCGTAGCGTCATGGTCATCTCACCAACTATTGCTTCTACAACTATCACTAATGCATAGTGATAAAGTAAAGCAATTACAAGGTGTTTGCATTTCAAACAATAAAGTGGCAACCATAAGCACTACAAAAAAATACACTTCCGTGATGATACGTGTTTGTCACAGTAGGTCGTGTTTTCTATCATGCATGTACATCCATGACAATTTTATGACAGAATCAAGATAGTCATACCTGTGCTGTCGTAGAAGTGTTCCATGACATTACCAAAATTATCATCACAGAATGTCCACTTCCATGACGATAAATCGCGCGTCAGAGAAGTGCTTTCGTTAAGGGTGACCGACACGTGGCATCCACCGTAACGGGACGCCGTTAACCGCCGTTAACCTATCGGGTCCATTTTGTGGATCCGATAACCCGCTAACAACCACGACAAATGCCGATTTTCCATGTGTATAATTCTCATTGGCTGACGGATCCACGCGTCAGCTCCGTGTTGGCATAGGTTTCACTCATCCAACAGTCGAGATGGGCCTATGATATGTTGACACGTGGACCGGCCCAACAAAAGTGGCCCACAAAGTTTAAATGGGCCGGCCCAACCGAAGGCCCATAAGATTTAGCGGACCATAATGGGCCGGCCCAGCTAAAGGCCCACAAAATTTAGCGGACCATTATGGGCCGGCCCAGCTAAAGGCCCACACGATTTTGCAGACCATAATGGGCTGGCCCAGCTAAAGGCCCACAAGATTTTGCGGACCACAATGGGCGGCCCAGCTAAAGGCCCACAAGATTCTGCAGACCATAATGGGTCAGCCCAGCTAAAGTCCCAACATTCTCTATCAAATGAGCCCGTCAACGGCCTGTCCTAAACTTGTCATCAACGCGGCCCATGGTCACTTCTGTCCCGTTAACAGTCTGCTAAGTAATTGGGCTGAATTACGGCCCGGTGTATTTCCGGCCTGTTAAAGGCCCGGCTTCATTTGGGCCCATTTACAGGCCATCAAAACTTTTGGCCCATAAACGACCGTGAAGGATTTGGGTCATATTCGTCCATGTCTGACATTCGGCCTGTTAGAGGCCCACTATAGATTTGGGCCACTTTCAGCCTGTTGTCATTTTCGGCCTGTTAACGCCGGACGAAAACCATGGGACATATGTGGCCCAACATCATATCAGGCCCATTAAAGCCCCATATAAAAATGATGATAATCTAGCCCGACCGAAGTTCCGTCCTGTTAAAGGCCCGTGTATTAGGTCGGTGCATTTACGGCCCGTCCGAATTTCGGCCTGTCAAAGATCCGCATCGTAAATGGGCCACCATTTCGGCCTACTAAGACCTGTGGGTTATTTGGCCCAATCAGGGCCCAATCTCACTTTTGGTCTATTAAAGACCCATATTTTTTATGGGCTCGAGATATTTACACCTGTAAACAGCCTATTTTTACCGAGGGCCCAAATTATGTTTACGCCTATTAAAGGCCCACTATGGGCACATGCCTACCAGAAAAATATGAAAGCTTATGCTAATTTAGGCCCAGATATTTTTAGTGGGCTACATGCCAATTTCGGCCCGTAATCATTTTTAGCCCAATTGGAATGGGCCCGACGAATGTTGGCATGTTGGGATCCTACGAAGCTTTCGGCCAAATACATTACTAAGATAAACCTACACTATACAAAAATAGTGTCATAATTACTACAACCTCTGGCAGCATCATAAATGTTGTATCACAACAAAATAAATTCCAACCATACAACAAAAGGCCTGTTGGCATAAAGTTTACAGTCCTTCCAGATAAAAGCACCATCAGATGTATAGAAGCACAACATTTGACCTGAGTGCTAATGTTTCAGGGTGTAGAATCTGATGGAGCAGCACGATCTCCACCTTTTTTCCGCCATTGCTCTTGAACAACGAAACGAATGTCTGATAGTCTGGTTTGAAAACCATTCATATCTTGATGACATTTCTCAACCACTATCCCTGTTTCCTAAACAACGTCCATTAGGGATTGGACTTGTGTCTGGAGCACAGATATATCACTCTGTCTAGCAGGAAGATTTTGTTCACTAGGCGATTTGGACGAGTTTACCTTGACAACCAACCCAGAACTATGCAGGAAGGTGCTTTTTGCACTGTTAGTGGAGAGATACTAATGCACTGCAGCAAGAGGTGACATTGTGCCTATGGTAGCCTCGTCACCTTCAGGTGGTTGTGGCTGTTCAATCATTTGTTCCATAGCTTCCTGAAAGTTTAAACTTGTAGATTAGTGTACCAGATAAGTTACTAATGAGACAAAACAAACAAAGTAGTTTAAACGTTTATACATAATTTATTTTGGTGAACTACTGTAATACATTAGCATGTATTGTAGTGCCAACTACATAATAAAATCACTTTCGGAACATATGTCCATGTAGCATGTCTACTGTATTGTCTATTTCCTCACATTCGTTGACATCTAAGGATAAAGAGACGTGGTTTAAAGTATGATGAACATAGTATGACATCATTCATATCATGGGCAAACAGATATAAAACAAACAAGCTATTTTATCATTGTGTGCGCACGTGAACATAACAACTAGATTACAGATCAAGACCAAAAGAATATCCTTCATCTCTTTTAAACCATGTAAGGTGAAATGATACGTTAAGACAACTGTGTATAAAAGTGAATAGACTAACTGACATTGGCTGCAAACCAAGTAGTTAAATGAACACATCACAGTACCAATCAGTTCAAGGCAGGAGGATTAAGGACTTACAATAGCGGCTTGAACTGGTGTGCTCATGCCCTTCATCTTGCTGGTGTGGCAATCCTTGAAGATTTGCACTGCATTTGGTTCGGGTTCTTTTTGGTCCGCACGGGATTTCCTCTATATTTGGAACAAGTCAATATAGATACGATAATATGGCACAAAAAAAGAAGGAAGTAGCAGCTATTTACAAGAGCCTCGCAGTGTGCAATATAGCTACGAGATCCTGTTGTCTGTTGGAATTTCACTTTAGAACGGTTGGTTTTGTTCTTCAAACAGTTAGCCTAGAAGAAGATGCACTTGTAAGGCACATCCATAAATACAAGTTCAATATGTGGTCTGATCAAATACATATAGCCTACCTGATACTTTGGATCAGACCAGTGTTTAACGAGGGCTGTCCAGTCTTCATCTGTAATATATTCCACTGGAGATGTTTGGGCGATTTCATTGTTAGCCCTGCCTTCAAAGTGAGATTTTCTAAGGTGGTACCGGTACTGTCGCAGAGCATACTGAAAAACATGAGTGCAAGCTTGTTTAGTTGCATCATCTTTCGGATCCAACTTGAACCTCATCTGTTGAAAAAAGAATGTGAGTCTTATTAGGAGGAAGCTAGAAAGTATGGGACAGAGCAAGACAATATTACTAATTGCGATGAATAACATTACTTACGGATAAATGGTCAAGGAAGGTGTTAAACTGGGTATTGTCTTTCTCATTCCTGTACTGGATCCACGTTGGGAGGATACGTGCATGACACCTAATGGAAACGGCTGCCTCTGATACTAACTTGGCTAACTCTGTAGCATCATGTGACCTTTTTAAACCTGCCTCAAAATGGATCTCCATTCTTCCTCCTTTAGATTTTGTTAATCTGTCAAGCATTATCCCTGATGTCTGTTTCTGCTTGCGCCGTGGTGCTAGTTCAACAATGAATATGGAAAGTGTTAGTGTACATCAAACTGTGAGAGTACATATAAAGGAGCATGCAACTGCAACTTGACTCGGTCAGGTACCGTCTTGGTGTTGATGCTCATGAGGTTGTTCTGATCTTGCCATGTCCTGTTGTGTCAGCAGTGCTTCGGAAGTAGTGTTAGGTGTGAAGGCAGCTTGGGAACTAGCCAGTTCCGGAGCAAACAAACGAGTAACTGGTTGAGATGCTGGTACAGTTGAAGCGGATGCTGCAGCTGGTGGAGCAGGTGATACTGTGTTTGTAGGTTTAGCCGGTGGACTTGGACCTTCTACTACACTATAAGTACTAGCAGAATCTCGACGGCAGATCCTTTTCCGTTTCACCCGACGAGTAATAGCACTCCCTACTATATTATTTTCCTTGCTCTTTTTTGACTTTGCAATGTCAAGTTGTACCCACAACACAAAAGAATAAAATCACTCTTCAGAACTCATTGATGCATGATACAGACAAGCAATACTTTGATGTAAGACAACCGTATGAGGATGGAATATGTAAGAAAAATAGGACGGCATGACATATTCACAGCTACGATGTGCAAACTAAGCAGAAGGATTTTCAAGAAAATAGAAGTAATGCAAGCTAGACACCATATAAAAGATGCAACCAATATTACTCTACCAAGTTAAAAGTGTCTTGTCATAAGTGGCAATTTGAAAAATTAGAAGCAGATCAACATAGAAATCAATGCAAGATGCAACCACTATCAAACTGCCATGTTAAAAGCGTCCAATCATGAGTTACTGATGTGGGATACACAACAGCAGTACTTTGATGTAAGAACATGGAATGATAGATAGATGCAATGTATTCTAGACACAAAAAGCCATGTCATATGCACATGTATAACGTATAAACTTAGCAGGTGCAATTTAATCAAAATAGAAGAAATACAGGCTAGACAACATATGCAACATGAAACCAATTATCACACTGTTAACTTAGAGCAAGCACCTGCGATGGTGGAGTATGGGAGATGAACTCATCATGTAGACTTGGGACTTCAACTTCATTAGCAGTAGCAGTGACAAATCTAGAGAGTCTCTGTTTGTGTCGGTGCGGAGGACCACCAACATCCCCTAACTTATTCTTTTCCTTCCTATTTTCTGATATTGCCTTATGAAGTCAAAACCACAAGAAGATGAATAAAATTAGCTCTGCATAACTGGTTGATGCATGATACAGACGAACACTACTTTGATGTAAGGCAAGCGCAGGATAGGAGGAGGGAATATGTACAAAAAAGACAGCATTTCATATTCACACGTACGATAGGAGGATGGAATATGTATGAAAAAACAGTAAGCGTAAGGCATTTCAACAAAATTAGAAAAAATGAAAGATAGGCACCATATGAACATGCAACCAAAATCACTCCATCAGGTAAAAAGTGTCTCGTCGTAAGTGCCATTTCAAGAAATTAGAAGAAGTACAAGCTACAAGACAATGCAAGATGCAACCTACATCACAGTCCCAAGTTAAATGTGGCTTATGGGTAAGTGATCGTCGCAGGTATAAGTTGTAAGCTATGCAGATGCAATTCAACATAATCAGAAGCAATACAAACTAGACATCATACGGAAAACGCAACCACATATAACAGTTCCAAGTAAGAGCAAGCACCTATGATGGTGGAGTAGGGGAGATGTGCTCATCATGTATGTTGGCGTTCTGGGAACGGGGGTAACCAGACTTGCCTACCTGCGGCCTGCGGCGTGGCTCCAGGAGTGGCCCAGTACGGCCCATCTTCATCAACACATGCTCAAGACCCTCGCAAGGGGCTAAGCCTCGCGGGGCGAATGACAGGAGGCTTCCTCGGGCATGGCCTCATCAGGCTGGCTCACGAGGAGGCGGAGAGATCAAGGCGGGGTACCTCGCGAGGTGCTCATGACGCAAGCCATGACGACCAAGGCCAGGCGGGCGCCAGGCGAGCGCCGGCCCGTGCAGAGTCCTTGTTTCCTCTTTGGTGCAAAGGGGGCAAGTGCAGGCGAGAGTATCAAGCAAAGGCAACCATTTTGGTGCAACAAGACCAAGACCAAAAGAACGACGGGACGGAGGTCATCGTGGAGCCCAAGCCGGCGTCACCACCAGAGTCTTTGGCAGGCGAGGACCGACTTTAGTCAGGATAAGTGTACTAGATGTTCCCCTTCAAAATGGCCAATTGTTGGCGCCCTTCCCGCTCAATATTTGGGAAGAGGCCCAGGGCCTCCGCCTATAAATAGGACTAGCCACCCCCAGGGTAGAGGCATCTGGAGATCAACCAGAGAGAAGAACCTTAGCCAACACCACCATAAGAACTCCTCCCCTCGCGAGGCAGTTCTTCCTTGTATTGTTCATCATCAGCCCCAGAGGCAATCCACCACACTACACACTGGAGTAGGGTATTACACCACAATGGTGGCCTGAACTAGTATAAATCTCGTGTCCTCTGTGTTGTTCTTGATGTAGTTTAGATCCTTGTGAGGCGACGAAACATGGGTTGGCAGGGGGTGTGATCTCCGCGTGCACCCCAGAGTTCGAACCTTGAGGGTCTGCCGGAACCCGAAATCCGACATTTGGCACGCCACGTAGGGGTGCGCCGGAATCCGCCTTCCGTCGCCTCGTGTTTTGCCGCCCATCGCATCCATGTCAGACGCTCGTCGAGCCCGCGCCAAGCGCCGGGCCGCTCTCGCCACTCGCGTCGCCCAGACGGCCCCCGTCGGCGGGCGCCCCCGCCGTTCCCCGTCGCCTGCCGTCAACGCCACCACCGGCCCGGCAGGGAACGAGCAGCAGGCATTGTCCCTGCATCCTTTAGTGCAGCGAGAAGGCCGCACCGCCACCCCGTCGCTAACCCCAGCCGGTTCCACGTCCCGCGCCCGTCGCGCCCCTGCGGACGCGCACGCCGCGCTACTCCTGGCGTGGGAGCTCCTGCACTACCGTCCCGTCGACGACCTCTACGACGAGTGGCTCGCCCGCATCACCGAGCTCGTCAGTGCCGTTGGGGGATCCCCTGCGCTATCCCTCTCGCTGCACCGCGTCCAGCCCTGCGCAGGCGACAAAGCTCCGGGAGCACCTTAGCCGCCTCCCCCTCAAGAAGGCGCCTTGGCCCCAAGGCACGTGGCCCCTGGGCAGAACCCACTCCGTCCGGCGCCAGCACAACAAGAGAAGAGCTGCCAAGAGATCCCTCGCCCCCAAGAAGCCGCCCGTGTGCACCCCGCACCGGCCCGGCACGGGCGCGCTCCCGCTCCAGCGCATCAAGACCCCGCTCTGCACCTGGAGGCAACGCACAAGGAATTCCAAGATCAAGCTCTCCATCACCCAAGGCCTCCCGCGGCCACCGCAGGCTGCCGTGCCTTCACCGCCGAGCTGCGCAGCATGGCCTGGCCGGGCAAATTCAAGCCAGACCTGCCCCCACGCTACGATGGCACGGCTGACCGTGCGGAGTTCCTCCAGCTCTATGAGCTGGGCATCGAAGCCGCCAACAGGGACGAGAAGGTCATGGCAGACTGGTTCCCCATGGCGCTCAAGGACGGCGCCCGCACCTGGCTCCCGAACCTGGCTCCTGGCACGATATCCTCCTGGGATGAGATGCGCACCCGATTCATCGCCAACTTCCAAGGCACCCACGACCGGCCCCCGGCCATGAGCGACTTGCACCGCATCAAGCAGCAGCCAGGAGAGACCCTGCAGAAGTTCATCCAGCGCTTCAACAGCGCTCGCCTTAAGATCCCCAAGGTGTCTGAGGAGACCATCATCTCGGCCTTCTCTGACGGCGTGCGTGATGTCAAGATGAAGGAGGAGCTCGCGATTCATGAGGACCTGTGCACCTCCCTGGAGCTGTTCAATTTGGCAACCAAGTGCGCTAGGACTGAGGAAGGGCGCCTCTCCCTCCTTGAGCTGCCAGCTGCCGACCCAGAAGAGAAGAAGCCCAAGGCCAAGGACGTGAAGCGCAAGGGGGCTGCTGTGCTTGTAGCAGAGCCAGACACCAAGCGAGGCAGGGATCAGCCTGAGTCATCCAAGGGCAGCTGGTGCTGCGTGTACCATGACCTCCACACCCACAACACCAACAAATGCCAAGAGCTCAGGGCCGTGCGAGACGTGCGTGCCGGCCGACGCCCCGAGCGCAGCGACCGGGTCTATGGCCGAGGAGGAGGAAGAGGTGGAGGACGATGGGAAGACCGTGGCCCTCGCCAAGGGTGGCGCGACCGACCTCGCGAGGACCGCTGGCAGGACCAGCCTTGTGAGGGAGGTTGGAGGGACCCACCTCGCGAGGGAGGTTGGAGGGATCAGCCTCGCGAGGATCGCCCACAAGGCAACGCAGGCCTCCCTCCTCTGCCACCACAGCTGAGGAGGAATGAAGACCATCATCAGGACGAGGGGGCTAGAGGCTTCTAGGAGCCGCGCGCCATCGCTTGCATCTTGGGCGGCGCTCAAGCCTCGGCCTCTCAGCGCATCTTCAAGCAGTTTGCCCACGAAGTGAATGCAGTCCTCCCCAAGCTTGAGGCCACGCGCCCTCTCGGATGGTCAGCGTGCGCTATCACATTCAGCTCAGCGGATCAGCTCAAGTGCGTGGCCACAGCCGGTGTCCTCCCGATGCTTTGTTCCCCAATCATCCGCAATGTGCAAGTCACCAGGACCCTCATCGATGGCGGAGCAGGGCTCAATGTCCTATCCGTCGAGACGTTCAACAACCTCCAAGTGCCCTACAATCAGCTGCAGCCGACCAAGCCTTTCTCAGGAGTCACTGATGGTTCCACAGTTCCGATAGGGCAGGTCCGCCTTCCTGTTACCTTCGGGAAGCGTGACAACGACCGCACCGAGCTCATTGACTTCGATGTCGCTCACATCCGCCTGCCGTATAATGCCATTCTCGGGTACCCTGCCCTGGCCAAGTTCATGGTCGTGACCCATCACGGCTACAATGTCCTCAAGATGCCAGGAAGCGGTGGAGTCATCACCGTGCCTTGCAAAGAGAGAGACGTTGTGTGTTCTCTAGAGCGTGCTTTCCAAGCCACATCAATTGAAGACCCAGATCACAGAAGCGGGAGGCTTCCCGAGGCTGCTCCTAAGAAGAAGAAGACATTTCCTGGCCCGACCCCTCGGGAGGCAGGCCCCTCAGGGTCCGCGCCTGTTCAGGGGGCGCCTCCTTCTGTCGCATAGGAAGGCGCGCCCGACGCCCTCCTTGAGCAAGGCTCGGGGGCTCTCCCCTGGAGGGCCATCGACTTTGCTAGAATCACGAGGGAGGCGCTCGGGCACCACTTGGAGGCGTGCTTCAAAGCACGTTTCCCTCAGGAAGGAGCAAGACAAGGAGGGCCAAGCCCTCAGGAGTTCACCAGCGAGATTATTCAAGAGTTGCAGGAGTCAAGAGTCATGAGTGGCAGCCGCCACTTACCCGCCGTAGCTCCCCATCCAGGCGAGGATGGCGGGCTGCGTGTCTGCATCGACATACCAGGACTCAACCGAGCCACCTCTCAGGAGCGCCTCTGGCCCTCACGCGTGGGACGCTGCGAAGGTCCACCCCACAACTATGTTCGCATGCCTTACGGCCTGCCGAACGCAGCTGCCGTGCGTCAGCGCCTCATGAGGAGCATCCTGGAGGCTCAAGCGGCCAGGCATTCCGCGGTCCTGGCGGAGGTGAAGATGGTCCGTGAGGAGCCGCCGGTGCCTCCAGAGCCTCCCGAGGACCCTGGGCCTGGGGCCTCGTGAAGATTGTCTCCCGCAGCGCACGCCGTCCGCTACTTCAGCATCCCTTCATCTTCAACATCATCAGGTGACATCCTTCGAGTTTCATTTTCGGCTGGGAGCACCCCCCAGGGCTGCATCATTCCCAGGCCGCGTGGGTCCATCCCTGCGGCATGTATCCCTTTAATTCATGTTTTAGCTTACTTTATTGGGGGTGCCCCTCGGGCTGCATTATCCCCAAGCCGCTCGGGCCGGACCCAGTGGCATGTATCACTCTTGCGTTATTTCGGGTCGTGCGTTTGATTCATCATGATCGTTATTTGATGCCTGTCCACGGCACCCCTCTTCCTTCATGTCGGCCGCTTGCACGTTAAAGGGGGGGTACTTCAGCATCGCAACTCATGGGCTCCTACTGGCTCTCCAGCCCTCACCCTCTGGCCTTGTCCACGACATCGCGACCTGTCATACCAGCGACGGCTGAGCCCGCTCGTGGGCCGGGACCCGAGGACGTAGAGCACCGACATCTAACCAAACTTGCAGGAACACATTACAAGAAAAGTCCCAGAGCCAGGTGCAACCCTCCTTGAGGTAGGGCCCCGTGAGTCCTGCACTGGCTCACGGGTGCCCAGATACACCTCACTAGGCCCTACCGTGCCAGCCACATGTCAGGGCGGGGCTGTACACGCCCCGGGGGCTCCTCTCGGAGGGGAGCCCCCTCCCACGCACCAGTGGAAGCACCATGCTCCGCACTGGCTGACGACACTGCCGAGGAGCGTCTATGCCCATACACATACGGAAGCGCTATGCTCCACGCTGGTGATAAACAACTGATGGTGGCCCCCGGCCGCATCAACCTCAGGGAGCCCAGATTTGCGAAGGCCACGCGGTCCTCGGCCAGCACCCGCGCCTTGCCATCCAACTTGATCCTCTTTGCCTCCAACGCCTGCTCCAGCGCACCCAAGCGGCCATGTCATTCATCAAGTTTGGCATCCCGGTCCTTGGCGGCAGCCTCGCGAGCCTTCATATCTTCCTCCTTCTCCTGGCGGTCACGGGCCTGCTTGGCGAGCTGCTCACGCAGGCCTTGCAGCTCGCTCTCCAGCACCTTACAGCGACCCTGGATATCTGCAACCTCGCCCAAGGAGGCATCGCGAGCGGCCTTGGCCTCAAGGTGGGCCTGCTTCTCCTCGTCACAGACCGTCGTGGCCTGAGCAAGCGCCACTCGGACTGGAGCGTCAGAGCGGACCCAGCCGGAGGCCAGCTCCAGGCGCCCGGCCACCAAGCGAGGGTCAGCGCCCTGAAGGTCTCCTCGCAGCCAGTCCAGCTCAGCAGCAGCACGATCCAGGACGGTAGAAGGAGTCGGAGAAATGGCAGTCGGCGGAGTAGGAGGAGAAGACGGCAGCGTGATCACAGCACCATGAGTCGGGACCTTCTGCGCCCCGATAACAGCGGTAGTGGCGTCAGGAAGGGACACCTCAGGAGTCACTTGGGCCACAGGGGCTGAGCTTGCCCCAGCTCGCCCCATCGGGCCTCACGAGGATGCCCGGGCAGGCGAGGCCCGGGTCTTGCCGCCCTCTTCTCCCGCGAATGAAAGTGCAGCCCCGGACGAAGCCTCAGGAGCCCCCTTCAGCTTTTTCGCCGCAGGCACCAGCCTAGCCAAGGAATATGGACGTCAAGCCTTAACAACGAAGCAAGAAGCAAAACAAGAATCAAGCACTTACTGGTCATCGCTCGCGGGCTCAAGCAACCTCCGGCCGAACTTGAAGCCCGAGAGCCGGCAGCTGGGATCTACCTCAAGAGGCTCGGGAGCAGGAGGCACGTCTGCAGATCGCCTCGGAGCTGGGGCAGACCCGCGGGGAACCAGCGCCATCCTGTCCTTCTTCGGGATCAGGGGTGAGCTCTCGCCACCTAGCTCATTGCCATCCTCGTCGTCGTCCGGCATGAGGCGAAGAGCGCGGGACCTGCGCTGAGGGAGGGGCGCTCTCGACTCCCCGTCGGTCGCCTCGGAGTCGGGCTCCTCTTCCTGCTCCTCTCCTTCCTCCTCTTCGCTGGAGTCGCTGGAGGATACGTTCACCGTCGCCAGGGCCGCCAGGCCCTCAGGAACCTCCGCAGGCACAGGCCCGTCCCCGTCGAAAGCGGACATGGAGTTCACCACCTGCTCCCAATCCTCCCGAAGGAACAGGGGCACAGGAGCACCCTCCAGTCTCTCCACATCACCCCCAACCAAGGATTGGAGGACCACGGCCAGATCTTCGTCGGCCAGGACTATGGAGCTCGGGCGAAGGGCGGCGTCGACCCCCCCGAGCCTCCACAGCGGGAGCGAATATTCCCGAAGCGGAGCCACCCAGTGCTCCAGGAACTCCCTCAGGAGTGACGCCCTGGTCAGCTTCGCCGTCGCCATGTTGCCCGGCCATAGGTCCGTGTCCATCCTCTCTAGCACCGGCTTCACGCGGGGATCAACGAGCTCCGCGTGAGACCAAGCGTCGACGGATTTGGGCTGCTCCGTGGGCAGAATCAGCCGGGGATGGATGCGCCCAGCATCCACCATGACCCACTTGCTCCTGAAGCCTTCAATCCTCTTCCCGGGCTTCGAGATGGCATTGGAGCTGCCATACGCGACAAAGCTCACGCACGCAGTGATGGGGCCGCAAGAGACCCGGAGGTAGAAGTAATGGCGCAGCAAGGCCACCGAGGGCCTCACCCCAACGTGAGCCTCGCAGTAGTAGGCGAAAATTGCCAAGAGAAGAACAGAGTTGGGATGGAGGTGCAGAGCCAGAAGGTTGTAATGGTGGAGAACAGAGAAGAAGAACTCAGAAAAGGGGGGCACCAGGCCGGTGGCGATGGCGCTCACGAAGAGCGGGTAGAAGGTGCTTCCTTCATCCTTAGTACGGGCGGAACAAACCTTAAGCACGGCCGCCCCGTCATTGCCTTGCGCCGCCATCATCTGGCGCGTCAGGGCAAGGTTCTTCCCCGACACATTCGGAGGATCCAGAGCGGGCGAGTACGATGCTCCGGGTGGGGTCTGGCAAGGCGCCATGCCTTGCTAGGATGCAGAGTTGGAGTAGATCTGGAGATTTCGGAAGCAAGAAGAATAGGAGCGAGAAAGGGGATCTGGGCAACAAGTGGAGAAGGTAAAGAAGGTAAGCCTAGGTGGGTACCGCTCTTTTGTCAGCTCGTGCAGTTGCCGAGGCATTGTGGGGGAGCCAGGATGCCCACGTCCAATCAACCGCCACGCGGCGCCCAAGGCCGCATGCTATTGGGGCCCGCGGCGCTTCGCACTTGCCCCTTCGCTTCTCTGCTAAGCCAAGTCCAGGCGCCCCTTGGGCCCGGGGGCTACTGTCGGCGTTCTGGGAACGGGAGTACCCAGACTTGCCTGCCTGCGGCCTGTGGCGTGGCTCTAGGAGTGGCCCAGTACGGCCCATCTTCATCAACACATGCTCAAGACCCTCGCGAGGGGCCAAGCCGCGCTGGGCGGACGACAGGAGGCTTCCTCGGGCACGGCCTCGTCAGGCTGGCTCACGAGGGGGCGGAGAGATCAAGGCGGGGTACCTCGCGAGGTGCTCATGAGGCAAGCCATGACGACCAAGGCCAGGCGGGCGCCAGGCGGGCGCCAGCCCGCGCAGAGTCCTTGTTTCCTCTTTGGTGCAAAGGGGGCAAGCGCAGGCGAGAGTATCAAGCAAAGGCAACCATTTCGGTGCAACAAGACCAAGACCAGCAGAACGACAAGATGGAAGTCATCGTGGAGCCCAAGCCGGCGTCACCACCAGAGTCTTTGGCAGGCGAGGACCGACTTTAGTCAGGATAAAGTGTACTAGATGTTCCCCTTCAAAATGGCCAATTGTTGGCGCCCTTCCCGCTCAATATTTGGGAAGAGGCCCAGGGCCTCCGCCTATAAATAGGACTAGCCACCCCCAGGGTAGAGGCATCTGGAGATCAACCAGAGAGAAGAACCTTAGCCAACACCACCATAAGAACTCCTCTCCTCGCGAGGCAGTTCTTCCTTGTATTGTTCATCATCAGCCCCAGAGGCAATCCACCACACCACACACTAGAGTAGGGTATTACACCACAATGGTGGCCTGAACCAGTATAAATCTCGTGTCCTCTGTGTTTTTCTTCGTGTAGTTTAGATCCTTGCGAGGCGACGAGACATGGGTAGGCAGGGGGTGTGATCTCCGCGTGCATCCCAGAGTTCGAACCTTTAGGGTCTGCTGGAACCCGAAATCCGACAATGTACACGTATGTTCTAGAAACAGGAACACGTGTAATATTCACATGCATTATGTATAAAGTAAGCAGATGCAATTCAAGTTAGAAGCAATACAAGCTAGACATCATACGCAACATGCAACCACATATAATAGTGCCAAGTTAGAGCAAGCACCTGTGATGGTGGAGTAGGGGAGATGTGCTCATCATCTACACAGCTACGTTGACTGTCCAGCCTTGTGTTGTCTTGTGAATCTTGTTGGGAGGATGGCAGAGTAGAATCTGTAGAGACCCCCTGTTTGAGTTGCTCCGAAGGACCACCATCATCCACTGCCGGACTAATTTCCTTCAGCTGTAATGATTTTGCATTGTGAAGTCAAACCGATAAGAAAAAGGAATAAAATTCGCTCTTCAGAACTCATTCATCCATGATACTGATGAACACTACTCGGAGAAAGGCAAACACATGATGCGAGGATGGAATATGTATGAAAAACACGATGGTGTGACATATTCACACCTATGATGTGGTAACTAAGGAGAAGGAATTTCAACAAATTAGAAGCACTGCAAGCTAGACACCATATGAAAGATGCAACCAATATCAATCTGCCAAGTTCAAACTGTATGGCGTTTCAACAAATTAGAAGAAGTACATGCTAGAAATCATATGCAAGACACAACCAATATCACAGTGGCGACTTAAAAGGTGCCTTATCATAAGTGACTGAGGCGGGATATGCAAGAATAGTAGTCTGATGTAGAAACAGGAACACATGTCATATTCACAGGCATTATGTGTAAAGTAAGCAGATGCAATTCAACAAAGTTAGAAGCAATACAAGCTAGACATCATATGCAACATGCAACCACATATAATAGTGCCAAGTTAGAGCAAGCACCTATGATGGTGGAGTAGGGGAGATGTGCTCATCATCTACACAACTACGTTGACTGTCTAGCCTTGCGTTGTCTTGCGAATCTTGTTGGGAGGATGGAGGAGTAGAATTTGTAGAGAACCTCCGTTTCAGTTGCTCAGAAGGACCACCATCATCCAATGCCTTGCCAATTTCCTTCAGCTTTATTGATTTTGCATTGTGAGGTCATACCGATAAGAAAAAGGAATATAATTCGCTCTTCAGAACTCATTCATGCATGATACTGACGAACACTACTCTGATGAAAGGCAAAGTCATGATACGAGGATGGAATATGTACGAAAAAATGGACGGCTTGACATATTCACACCTATGATGTGGTAACTAAGCAGAAGGCACTTCAACAAATTAGAAACACTGCAAGACACCATATGGAAGGTGCAATCAATATCACTCTGCCAAGTTAAAACTGTCTCGTCATAGGTGGCGTTCATCAAACTAGAAGCAATACATGCTAGAAATCATATTCAAGACGCAAACCAATATCACACTGCCAACTTAAAGGTGTCCCATCGTAAGTGACTGATGCAGGATACACAAGAAGAGTAGTTTCATGTAAGAACATGGTGTGATAGACATTTATAGTATGTACCAAAAACAGGAAAGCGTGTCATATTCACATGTATCATGTGTAAGCTAAGCAGATGCAGTTTACACTAATTAGGAGCAATATGAGCTAGACACTATATGCAACATGCAACCAGATATGACACTGCCAAGTTAGTGCAAGCACCTTGGATGGTGGAGTAGGGGAGCGGAGACTTGGACCTTGTAATGCACTATCAGTACAAGGAGAATCGGTACAGATGCTCCATTTACGTTGCTGCAGAGGACCACCATCATCGCCTTCCTTACTCTTTTCCTTCCTCTTTCTTGATTTTGCCTTGTCAAGTCAAACCCACAAGAGAAAGGAATAAAATTTGCTCTTCAGAACTCATTGATGCATGATACTGACGAACATTACTTTCATGTAAGGCAGCCGCATGATAGGAGGATGGAATATGTATGAAAAACAGGACGGCGTGACATATTGACATGTATGATGTATAAAGTGTAAACTAAGCACAAGGTGCTTGAACTTGTTAGAATCGATGCAAGATAGAAACCATATGAAAGATGAAACCAATATCACTTTGCCAAATTAAAAGGGTGCCCTAACAAATGTATTTGACCAAATTAGAAGCAATACATGGCAACCGGCTAGAAATAATATGCAATATGCAACGAATAAAGGTGACTCATCGTAAGTGATTGATGCAGGATACAGAAGAGAGGTAGTTTCACGTAAGAACAAGGTTAACACATAGATGTAGTGTGTACCAAAAATAGGAAGGCATGTCATATTCACAGGTATAGTGTGTAAACTAAGCAGATGCAATTTACCCTAATTAGAAGCATTACAAGCTAGACACTGTATGCAACATGCAACCACATATCACACTGCGAAGTTAGAGCAAGCACCTGTGATGGTGGTGTAGGGGAAGTGCGGTCTTCAGGTACAGAGCTACGTTCAATATATTCATTTAGGCTTGCTGTTTCTTGAGAATCATGTGGATAGGATGAAATTGCAGTCTTTATAAGAGTATTGCGTCTCATATAACCCACACGCGTGACTGTCTCATCATAAGCGATAGATGCAGGATACACAAGAACAGTAGTTTGATGTAAGAACATGGTGTGATAGGCAGATGTACTATGTACCAAAAACAGGAATGCGTGTCATATTCACATGTATAATGTGTAAGCTAAGGAGATGCAATTTAACAAATTAGGAGCATTGATGAGGGATACACAAGAAAACTAGTTTGATGTAAGAACATGGTTAATAGAAAGACGTAGTATGTACCAAAAATAGGATGGCATGTCATATTCACAAGTATAATGTGCTAACTAAGCAGATGCAATTTACCCTAATTAGAAGCATTACAAGGTAGACACCATATGCAACATGCAACCACATATCACACTGCCAAGTAAGAGCAAGCACCTGCGATGGTGGTGTGGGGGAATTGCGGTGATCAACTAGAGAGCTACGTTGACTATATTCATTTAGCCTTGTTGTTTCTTGAGAATCATGTGGGGAGGATGACACTGCACTCTTTAAACGAGTAGGGCGTCTCACAGTAACCCACTCGGGTGACTGTCTCATCATAAGTGATTGACAAGGGATACAAAACAACATTAGTTTGATGTATGAACATGGTTAATAGACATATGTAGTATGTATTAAAAATAGGAAGGCATGTCATTATCAAAGGTATAATGTGTAAAGTAAGCAGATGCAATTTAACCAAATTGGAAGCAATACAATCTAGACACCATATGCAACATGCAACCACATTTGACAGCGCGAAGTTAAAGCAAGCACCTGGGATGGTTGTGTGTGGCAATTGAGATCATCAACTGCAGAGCTACGTTTATTGTCTCCAACTGCAGACACTGCACCCATTAGAGCGCTGAAATGCTTAGTGCTTATCTTTGAATTACACTGGAGCGACTTCTCTCTTTTCTTTTCTGCATTCATCAACATTGCGTCAGATTCTGAAATACCCATGCATAAAAAAACAATAGTGTGAGTATGGGTGAAGTGTGTGCACAATGAGTACAGTGTAAAGGTAGCAGATAGCAGGTCGGTGAGAAATAAATGATGGGAGACATATGATAGCTCTACAACATGCATGGCACACTAAATTACTACATGATTTTATGAAAATAACAGTCGACTCAAAGCAAATAGGTCAATCCATTTTTTCTGCACCGTCCGATGTACAAAGAATGGGCAGATCACCTTCATCTACCTCCAGCCAGTCAGTGTTGACGATCTTTCTCGAAACGCCAACGACCACCGGCCCAGTATTCCTCCCCTGCCTGCGCGCTCCCCTCGACCTCACCGCACCGCCGTGCTTGGCACCGCCCCCCGGCCATCCAATCAAGCTCCGCCGACCTCCAGATCAGGCGCAAGCAGCTCTTGCGCCCCACACCCCTATGATAGACACCGATGCGCCGCTTCCCCGGGGAACATGCGGACTAGGTGCTCCGTGCGCCTAAGCGGGTGCTGCTTCTTTTAATTGCGGTTCGACTGACCCTGAATTGAAATCCAGGTGGGCCACTAACCTCTAGCAAAGGTGAAATAGTAAAAGGGAGGAAACCTTGTGCATTTAGTATCACGAAGAAGATGCAGTAAGAAGCGCTCAACTAGTTTCTTTCGTGGGATGAATACGGTGTGAGCGGAGACGTAAGATTTGCACGAATAAGGGAAGAGGAGTACCTCTTTTTGCTGGAAGTGCTGTGTCCTCCTTCTGTTTTTCCAACGATCTTCTTGTTGTTCACCGGAAACCAGAAGTTGTGGAGGACGGTGCAACCTTGGATGAACCCATGGACAAGTTGTTGAGTGTTGTGCGGTGGCCGTCTGTCGGCGGCGGGGAAGCAGATCCGAGGCGGCGAACGACGACGTAGCGGCAACAACTCCGGTGCGGTGGACGGTTGCGATAGTGGAGCCGTAGCAGTGAGGCGCAGGACGGCGTGGTCGGAGTGGTTCTGGTATGGCGCACGTCGGCATCGGCATCATGGAGGCACCTCTGCCTCGGCTTCAGCTGCTAAGTCCTTGAGGGCATTGCGGTTGCGGTTGCGTTGGACGACGATGTTGGGGTACCGGCTCCGGCGTGATGGAGGAGGGCGGTGATGGATTGGCCGCTATGGGGTGGAGGACGGAGGAGGCTGGGGTTTCGTGGGTGGTGGAGAGGGCATTTTTGTGCCCACGGAGTATGAATGGGGAAACGGAGGGAGGCAGGGAACTAAGGGGGAACAATGTTTCGGTTTGAGACGCGCTTGTTTGAAATTTGGGGAAAGTTACATGATGACCCGCAAGTATACGGGATAGTTATAGCCTCTTTCGATAAGTAAGAGTGTCAAACCCAATGAGGAGCTAAAGTTAGAACAAATACTCTCTCAAGTCCTATCGGCCACTGATACGACTCTACGCACGCTTGACGTTCGCTTTACCTAGAGCAAGTATGAAACTAGAAGTACTTTGTCAGTGTTGTTGGATAGGTTTGCAAGATAATAAAGAATGCGTAAATAAAAACTAGGGGCTGTTTAGATAAAGATGCAATAAAGTAAATATAGCGAGTGTGGAAAAGTGGTGGTAGGAGTTGTGAAATTGTCCCTAAGCAATTGACTACGTTACTAGACTGGTAATCACTATTGCAATTCTATTTGAGGGAGAGGCATAAGCTAACATACTTTCTCTACTTGGATCATATGCACTTATGATTGGAACTCTAGCAAGCATCCGCAAATAGTAAAGATTCATTAAGGTAAAACCCAACCATAGCATTAAAGTATCAAGTCCCCTTTATCCCATACGCAAACAACCTACTTACTCGGGTCTGTGCTTCTGTCACTCACGCCACCCACCATAATCAAATCATAAACATATTGCAACACCCTACAGCGGGAATCCCTCACGCTTGCACGACACGAAGGGCACCATAGTACATCACCAATAATAAAGCATGCAACTCAAACCAATCATAGCAATTCATCAATCACCGATAGGACAACGAAAATCTACTCAGACATCATAGGATGGCAACACATCATTGGATAATAATATGAAGCATAAAGCACCATGTTCAAGTAGAGGGTATAGCGGGTTTTGGGAGAGTGGACCGCTGAATATAGATGGGTGAAGGTGATGGAGGTGTTGGTGAAGATGGCGGAGGTGTTGGTGAAGATCGCGGTGATGATGATGGCCCCCGGCAGCGCTCCGGCGCCACCGGAAGCAAGGGGGAGAGAGCCCCCCTTCTTCTTCTTCTTCCTTGACCTTCTCCCTAGATGGGAGAAGGGTTTCCCCTCTGGTCCTTGGCTCCCATGGTGTGGGAGGGGCGAGAGCCCCTCCGAGATTGGATCTATCTCTCTGTTTCTGCGTTCTGAGATTCTGCCCCTTCACCGTTTCTTTTATATCTGGAGATCCGTAACTCCGATTGGGGTGAATCTTTCGCCCAGATCTTTCTCATAAAATTAGCTTTCTTGCGGCAAAAGAAGAGCATCAACCGCCTTACGGGTGGCCCACGAGAGTCCAGGGCGCGCCCAAGGGGGAGGGCGCGCCCCCCTGTCTGGTGGCCACCCCGGACACCGTTTCGCGTTGATTCTTCCTCCGGAAAATCCCAAATATTCCAAAATAATTCTCCGTCCGTTTTTATCCCGTTTGGATTCCGTTTGATATGGGTTTCCTGCGAAACATAAAACATGCAACAGACAGGAACTGACACTGGGCACTGGATCAATATGTTAGTCCCAAAAATAGTACAAAAAGTTGCCAAAAGTATATGAAAGTTGAAGAATATTGGCATGGAACAATAAAAAATTATAGATACGACGGAGACGTATCAGCATCCCCAAGCTTAATTGCTGCTCGTCCTCGAGTAGGTAAATGATTAAAAAAGATAATTTTTGATGTGGAATGCTACCTAGCATAATCTTTATCATATGTCTAATCATGACATGAATATTAAGACACGAGTGATTCAAAGCAATAGTCTATCATTTGACATAAAAACAATAATACTTCGAGCGTACCAATAAAACAATCATGTCTTTTCAAAACAACAAGGCCAAAGCAAGCTTATCCCTACAAAATCATATAGTTTGGCCATGCTTCATTTTCATCACACAAAATGCCCCCATCATGCACAACCCCGATGACAAGCCGAGCAATTGGTTCATACTTTTTAACGCGCTTCAGCTTTTTCAACCCTCACGCAATACATGAGCGCAAGCCATGGATATAGCACTATAGGTCGAATAGAATATAATGATGGAGGTTATGTGGAGAAGATAAAGAAGGAGAAAGTCTCACATCTACGCTGCTAATCAACGGGCTATGGAGATTCCCATTGAGGGAGTCCTGAATTAAGGGGTATCCGGAAAGCCGGACTATGTACAATGTTCGGACTATTGAAGCGTGAAGATACAAGACTCAAGACTTTGGCCTGTGTCCGGATGGGACTCTCCTTGGCGTGGAAGGCAAGCTTGGCGATTTGGATATTGTGTTTCCTTTCTTGTAACCGACTCCATGTAAACCCTAGCCCTCTCCGGTGTCTATATAAATCGGAGAGGTTGGTCCTTAGAAGGCCGATCACAATTACAATCATACCATCATAGGCTAGCTCTTAGGGTTTAGCCTCTACGATCTCATGGTAGATCTACTCTTGTACTACCCATATCATCAATATTAATCAAGCAGGAAATAGGGTTTTACCTCCATCAAGAGGGCCCGAACCTGGGTAAACATTTGTGTCCCTTGCTTCCTGTTACCATCAGCCTTGACGCACATATCGGGACCCCCTACCCGAGATCCGCTGGTTTTGACACCGACATTGGTGCTTTCATTGAGAGCTCCTCCGTGTCGTCGCTACAGAGCTTGATGGTGCCTCTAATCATCGACAACATGGTCCAGGGCGAGACTTTTCTCCCCGGACAGATCTTCGTGTTCGGCGGCTTCGCACTGCAGGCCAATTCGCTTGGCCATCTGGAGCAGATCGACAGCTATGCCCCCGGCCACCAGGCCAGGTTTGGAAACTTGAACTACATGACGAATATCACGGAGACTTGATCTTCGACAGTTCGGGCCTGCACCAGGAGCGTCGAACAGTCACGATGAGCATGGCTTAGACCTGCTGTCAGACGATGCTCGGGATATCACCTCGGCAGAAGCCTCAGATCTAAATGCGAGGCAGGTTGCGTTGCCCAAGGACGGAGGGCTGGACCCTGCCCCGCAGGCCGTACCCTCATCAGCGATGGAGCCGAACACATGCCTCACTTTTGAGGAAGCCTGTGACTCCGGACCCCCGGACTCCCATCCGGTTGTTGGTTCCGGTCCGCAGACCCTTGAGCCAGCCGAGCCAGGCTGGGCTCCGCTAATGGAGTTCACCGTTGCGGACATCTTTCAACACTCGCCCTTTGGTGACATGCTGAACTCGTTAAAGTCTCTCTCTTTGTCAGGAGACTCTCAGCCGAACTATGTTCGGCTCGAGTGGGAAGCAGGCGACGGCGGAATTCGTTGCCCACCCACCACCCACTTCGTTGCCACGATCGTGACTTAACCGACATGCTTGACTTCGACTCCGAAGACATCGACGGTATGGACGACGATGCAGGAGAATCACGGAGCCACCGCTCATAGGGCGGTGGACGACCACCTCCTCATATGATATATATATGGTGGACACTCCGAAGGAAACCAATGGCGATGAGGCAATGGAGGATAACCCCTCAGGAGGAAAAGCAAAGCATGGGCGTCTTTGGCGCCGCTCCAAGCCCCGCCACATGAACACAGGCTGTGGAGACAAAAGCAATCCGGATGGTGCCAGATAGGAATACAGCCCCGATCAGCCTACCTTCAAGCAGGCTGGATCGGTCACGATGGGATACTCGGAGAGGGACGACTATACACCCCCCTCCGATGACGAGGTAAGCCTCGGCAATGACGAATTCGGCGTGCCTGAAGACCCAGTGGAACAAGTTCGCTTCAAGCGACGGCTCATGGACACGGCAAGGAGCCTGCAAAGGAAGCAAGAGCAGCTTAAAGCTGACCAAGACTTACTAGTGGATACATGGACCAAGGTACTGGCCGCCGAAAAGTACGGACTTGACAGCCCCAGCAAAGGGCATGCACGGCACAACTGGCTACCTCAACCTACGCAGGAGAACCCAAGGCACACACCCTGACGACCACACATCATTACGGTCCAAGACAGTAAGAAGGATACACGAAGAGGCATCTTCAAGCCTCGGCGTGATGGTCATAAACGTCAAGTCAAGGAAGCTGGCGCCAAGTCCAACAACTCCCAGTCCGGTCAATGGACAAAGAGTAGCTCAAGCCTATTCGGCCCGAGCCTCACACTAGATCAACCATGTGAAATTCATGGTACTCCTAGAAGGACGGAAAAACATACCAATAGAGAATGCCGGATCCTCAAAACAAAGCGGCTGGTCGCGTGCTGGAAACAATGATGGGAGGTGTCCAGTCAAGAGACCCCCAGAGTATAAAAGTACGGCTGATCGCCCCTAATCACACTAACCACAACAATTCAATTGTCGTACCCCTAGACCTAGTTGTCTGGGGCTCCATAACACATAAAACCCTCACAGGTATGAAACCACAAATAACATCTTCTCAAAAGATGCTAGGTGCAAAGGCCAAGTTTATCGGCCCACCATTCTAACAGTTGTTTTCGGATTACCAAAAAATGCCACGCCAAAGATTAACTCTTCAGCACCCTCTCCTCATGCAGCAATTTACCGTATGTTAACGGGATAAACCACGTTGACTAGATTCCCCGTGGTAAACCATCAGGCCAACACCTTGTGATATAATCACACTTATCGGCAAGGTCAAACCCCGCCCTTAGAGCGGAAATCATACAGCTGCCGGAACAGCGAGTTGTGCATGCCTATCAAAATTTTGATACGGCAGCCAACTATCCGGACACCCACCAAGGAAGTCCGCGCTACCTCACGGCGTAACGGCTGGGTCCACAGGGGTCCGATTAGGAACCCTTGGACCAACCACACGAGGACACTCATCTGCCTCCAAGCATTTGCCTTTACAAACTAACATTGACGCAGAACAAGATTGGTGGCGTGGAATCAGCCCAGACACACAATGGTAGGAGCATGCAGGCGGAAGGCAGTTCGGACTCACTTTAGATCCACTCACAAACCACTCCAGTCCGGCCATCACAGGTTCCGTCAAAAAACACCTCTTTTCATATATCGTACTCATATGCATAGACATATCTGTTGGGGAACGTAGCAGAAATTCAAAATTTTCTACGCATCACCAAGCTCAATCTATGGAGATTATAGCAACAAGAGAGGGAGAGGATGAGCATCTTCATACCCTTGAAGATCGCTAAGCAGAAGTGTTACAAGAACGCGGTTGATGGAGTCGTACTCGCGATGATTCAAATCGCGGAAGATCCGATCTAGCACCGAACAGACGGCGCCTCCGCGTTCAACACACGTATAGCCCGGGGACGTCTCCTCCTTCTTGATCCAGCAAGAGGAGAGGAGAAGTTGAGGGAGAACTCTGACAGCACGACGGCGTGGTGGTGATGGAGCTCGTGGTTCTCCGGCAGGGCTTCGCCAAGCACTACGGAGGAGGAGGAGGTGTTGGAGGAGGGAGGGGCTGCGCCAGGGGAAGGGTGCGGCTGCCCTCTCTCTCCCTCACTATATATAGGGGGAAGGGAGGAGGGGGAGGCGCCCTAGAGTTCCCTAGGGGAGGGGCGGCGGACACAGGGGAAACCCTAGATGGGTTTGGGCGCCCCACCCCTAGGAAACTTGCCCCCCAAGCCGGGAGGGGCGGCTGCCCTAGGGGTGGCGCCCCCACCTCTCCTGGTTACATGAGATGGGGTGGGAGGGGCGCTCAGCCCCTTAGTGGGCTGATGTGCCCCTCCCCTTGGCTGATAAGGCCCCCAACGCTTGTCGGGGCCTCCGAAACCCCTTTCGGACATGCTGGTCATCACCTGGTACCCCTGGAACACTTCCGGACTCCAATACCCTTCGTCCAATATATCGATCTTCACCGCCGGACCATTCCGGAACTCCTCGTGACGTCCGGGATCACATCCGGGACTCCGAACTACCTTCGGTAACCACATACTGTTTCCCAGAACAACTCTAGCGTCACCAAACCTTAAGTGTGTAGACCCTACGGGTTCGGGAACCATGCAGACATGACCGAGACACCTCTCTGGCCAATAACCAATAGCGGGATTTGGATACCCATATTTTCTCCCACATGTTCCACGATGATCTCATAAGATGAACCACGATGTCGAGGATTCAGCCAATCCCGTATACAATTCCCTTTGTCTATCGGTATGTTACTTGCCCGAGATTCGATCATCGGTATCCCAATACCTCGTTTAATCTCGTTACCGGCAAGTCACTTTACTCGTTCCGTAATGCATGATCCCGTGACTAACTACTTAGTCACATTGAGCTCATTATGATGATGCATTACCGAGTGGGCCCAGAGATACCTCTCCGTCACACGGAGTGACAAATCCCAGTCTCGATTCGTGCCAACCCAACAGACACTTTCGGAGATACCCGTAGTGCACCTTTATAGCCACCCAATTACCTTGTGACGTTTGGCACACCAAAAGCATTCCTACGGTATCCGGGAGTTGCACAATCTCATGGTCTAAGGAAATGATACTTGACATTAGAAAAGCTCTTAGCAAACGAACTACACGATCTTGTGCTATGCTTAGGATTGGGTCTTGTCCATCACATCATTCTCCTAATGATGTGATCCCGTTATCAATGACATCCAATGTCCATGGTCAGGAAACCATAACCATCTATTGATCAACGAGCTAGTCAACTAGAGGCTCACTAGGGACATGTTGTGGTCTATGTATTCACACATGTATTACGGTTTCCAGTTAATACAATTATAGCATGAACAATAGACAATTATCATGAACAAGAAAATATAATAATAACCATTTTATTATTGCCTCTAGGGCATATTTCCAACAATCTCCCACTTGCACTAGAGTCAATAATCTAGTTCACATCACTATGTGATTGTAATGAATTCAACACCCATGGGGTTTGATCATATCTCGCTTGTGAGAGAGGTTATTAGTCAACGGGTCTGAACCTTTCCAGATCCGTGTGTGCTTTACAAATCTCTATGTCATCTTGTATATGCAGCTACCACTATTGGACTTTCCAAATAACTGTTCTACTATACGAATCCGGTTTACTACTCAGAATCATCCGGATTAGTGTCAAAGTTTGCATCGACGTAACCCTTTACGACGAACTCTTTTACCACCTCCATAATCGAGAAAATTCCTTAGTCCACTAGTTACTAAGGATAACTTTGACTGTTGTCCTGTGATCCATTCCTGGATCACTCTTGTACCCCTTGACTTACTCATGGCAAGGCACACTTCAGGTGCGGTACACAACATAGCATACTGTAGATTCCTATGTCTAAAGCATAGGGGACGACCTTCGTCCTTTCTCTCTCTTCTGTCATGGTCAGGTCTTGAGTCTTACTCAATACTCACACCTTATGACACAGCCAAGAACTCCTTCTTTTCTGATCTATTTTGAACTCCTTCAAAATCTTGTCACGATATGTATTCATTTGAAAATACTATTAAGCGTTTTTGATCTATCCTTATAGATCTTCATGCTCAATGTTCAAGTAGCTTAATCTAGGGTTTCCATTGAAAAACACTTTTCAAATAACCCTATATGCTTTCCAAAAATTCTACATCATTTCCGATCAACAACATATATCATCAGAAATTCTATAGTGCTCCCACTCACTTCTTTGGAAATACAAGTTTCTCATAAACTTTGTATAAACCAAAATCTTTGATTATCTCATCAAAGCGTATATTCCAACGCCGAGATGCTTACTCCAGTCCTTAGAAGGATTACTGGAGCTTCGCATACTTGTTAGCATCTTTTAGGATTGACAAAACCTTCTGGTTGTATCACATACAACCTTTCCTCAAGAAAATCGTCGAGGAAACAATGTTTTGACATCCTATCTGCAAGATTTCATAAATAATGCAGTAACTGCTAATATAATTCCAACAGACTCTTAGCATCGCTACGAGTGAGAAAGTCTCATCGTAGTCAACTCCTTGAACTTGTCGGAAAACATCTTAGCGACAAGTCGAGCTTTCTTAATGGTGACACTTACCATCATTGTCCGTCTTCCCTTTTAAAATCCATCTGTACCCAACAGCCTTATGACCATCAAGTAGTTCTTCTAAAGTCTACACTTTGTTTTATACATGGATCCTCTCTCAAATTTTATGGCCTCGAGCCATTTTTCGGAATCCGGGTCCACCATCGCTTCTCCACAGCTCGTAGGTTCATTGTTGTCTAGCAACATGACCTCCAAGACAGGATTACCGTACCACTCTGAAGCAGTACGCATCCTTGTCGACCTACGAGGTTTGGTAGTGACTTGATCCGAAGTTTCATGATCACTATCATCAACTTCCACTTCAACTGGTGTAGGCGCCACAGGAACAACTTCATGTGCCCTGCTACAGATTGGTTGAAGTGATGGTTCAATAACCTCATCAAGTCTCCACCATCCTCCCACTCAATTCTTTCGGGAGAAACTTTTCCTCGAGAAAGGACCCGATTCTAGAAACAATCCCTTTTGCTTCCGGACCTGAGACAGGAGGTATACCCAACTATTTTGAGTGTCCTATGAAGATGCATTTATCCGCTTTGGGTTTGAGCTTATCAGCCTGAAACTTTTTTCACATAAGCGCCGCAGCCCCAAAACTTTAAAGAAATGACAGCTTAGGTTTCTCTAAACCATAGTTCATACGGTGTCGTCTCAAAGGAATTGTGTGGTGCCCTATTTAAAGTGAATGCGGTTGTCTCTAATGCCTTAACCCGTAAATGATAGTGGTAATTCGATAAGAGACATCATGGTATGCACCATATTCAATAGGGTGCAGTTATGATGTTTGGACACACCATCACACTATGGTGTTCCAGGCAGTATTAGTTGTGAAACAATTTCCACAATGTCTTAATTTTGTGCCAAACTCGTAACTCAGATATTCATCTCTATGATCATATCATAGACATTTTATCCTCTTGTCACGACGATCTTCAACTTCACTCTGAAATTACTTGAACCTTTCAATAATTCAGACTTGTGTTTCATCAAGTAAATATACTAAGAATCTACTCAAATCATCTATGAAGTAAGAGCATAATGATATTCACTGTGTGCCTCAGCACTCATTGGATTGCACACATCAAATGTATTACTTCCAACAAATTGCTCTCTTGTTCCATTTCACTTAAAACGAGGCCTTTCCGTCATCTTGCCCATATGGTATGATTTGCATGTCTCAAGTGATTCAAAATCAAGTGAGTCCAAACGATCCATCTGCATGGAGTTTCTTCATGCGTATATACCAATAGACGTGGTTCGCATGTCTCAATCTTTTCAAAAATGAGTGAGTCCAAAGATCCATCAATATGGAGCTTTTTCATGCATTTTATACCAATATGACTCAAATGGCAGTGCCACAAGTATGTGGTACTATCATTACTATCTTATATCTTTTGGCACGAACATGTGTATCACCACAATCGAGATTATATAAACCATTCATTTTAGGTGTAAGACCATTGAAGGTATTATTCAAATAAATAGAGTAACCGTTATTCTCCTTAAATGAATAACCGTTTTGCGATAGACATAATCCAATCATGTCTATGCTCAACGCAAACACCAAATAACAATTATTTAGGTTTAACACCGATCCCGATGGTAGAGGGAGCGTGGGCGACGTTTGATCACATCAACCTTGGAAACACTTCCAACACATATCGTCAACTCACCTTTAGCTAGTCTCCATTTATTTCGTAGCCTTTTATTTCAAGTTACTAACACTTAGCAACTGAACCGGTATCTATTACCCTGGTGCTACTAGGAGTACTAGTAAAGCACATATTAATATAATGTATATCCAATATACTTTTGTCGACCTTGCCAGCCTTCTCATCTACCAAGTATCTAGGGTAGTTCTGCTTTAGTGACCGTTCCCCTCATTACAGAAGCACTTAGTCTCGGGTTTGGGTTCAACTTTGGGTTTCTTTACTAGAGCAGCAACTGATTTGCCGTTTCATGAAGTATCCCTTCTTGCCCTTGCCCTTCTTGAAACTAGTGGTTTTACTAACCATCAAAAATTGATGGTCCTACTCGATTTCTACTTTTGCAGTGTCAAACATCATGAATTGCTCAAGGATCATCATGTCTATCCCTGATATGTTATAGTTCATCACGAAGCTCTAATAGCTTGGTGGCAGTGACTATGGAGAACGATCACTATCTCATCTGGAAGATCAACTCCCACTCGATTCAAGTGATTGTAGTACTTAGACAATCTGAGCACATGCTCAATGATTAAGGTTTTCTCCCTTAGTTTGCAGGTTAAGAAACTTGTCGGAGGTCTCATACCTCTTGACGTGGGCACGGGCCTGAAATCCTAATTTTAGCTATTGGTAGATCTCGTATGTTCTGCGACGTTTCAAATATGTCTTCAGTGCCTCAATTCTAAACCGTTTAACATTACGCACTGAACTATCACGTAGTCATCAAAACATGTATGTCAGCTGTTCGCAACACCCACAAATGACGCTCGAGGTTCAGCACACCGAGCGGTGCATTAAGGACATAAGCTTTCTGTGCAGCAATGAGGACAATCCTCAGTATACGGACCCAGTCCGCATAATTGCTACTATCAACTTTCAACTAAATTTTCTCTAGGAACATATTTTAAAACAGCAGAACTAAAGCGTAGGCTACAACTTAATTTGCAAAGACCTTTTGACTATGTTCATGATAACTAAGTTCATATAATTTAATGAACTCCCACTCAGATGGACATCCCTCTAGTCATCTAAGTGACACATGATCCGAGTCAACTAGGCCGTGTCCGATCATCACGTGAGACGGACTAGTCATCATCGGTGAACGTCTTCATGTTGATCGTATCTGCTATATGACTCATGTTCGACCTTTCGGTCTCTTGTGTTCTGAGGCCATGTCTGTACATGCTAGGCTCGTCAAGTCAACCTAAGTGTTTTTCTTGTGTAAATCTGGCTTACACCCGTTGTATTCGAACGTTAGAATCTATCACACCCGATCATCACGTGGTGCTTCGAAACAACGAACCTTCACAACGGTGCATAGTTAGGGGGAGCACTTTCTTGAAATTTTAGCGAGGGATCATCTTATTTATGCTACCGTCGTTCTAACCAAATAAGATGTAAAACATGATAAACATCACATGCAATCAAATAGTGACATGATATGGCCAATATCATTTTGCTCCTTTTGATATCCATCTTCGGGGCACCATGATCATCATCGGCACCGGCATGACACCATGATCTCCATCATCATGATCTCCATCATCGTGTCTTCATGAAGTTGTCTCGCCAACTATTACTTCTACTACTATGGCTAACGGTTTAGCAATAAAGTAAAGTAATTACATGGCGTTATTCAATGACACACATGCCATACAATAAATTAAGACAACTCCTATGGCTCCTGCCGGTTGTCATACTCATCGACATGCAAGTCGTGATTCCTATTACAAGAACATGCTCAATCTCATACATCACATATATTTCATTCATCACATCCTTTGGCCATATCACATCACATGGCATATGCTGCAAAAACAAGTTAGACGTCCTCTAATTGTTGTTGCAAGTTTTTTACATGGCTGCTATAAGTTTCTAGCAAGAACGTTTCTTACCTACGCCAAAACCACAACGTGATATGCCAATTGCTATTTACCCTTCATAAGGACCCTTTTCATCGAATACGATCCGACTAAAGTGGGAGAGACTAGCACCCGCTAGCCACCTTATGCAACAAGTGCATGTCAGTCGGTGGAACCTATCTCACGTAAGCGTATGTGTAAGGTTGGTCCGGGCCGCTTCATCCCACAATACCACCAAAACAAGATTGGACTAGTAACGGTAAGCAAATTGAACAAACCAACGCCCACAACTACTTGTGTTCTACTCGTGCATAGAATCTACGCAATAGACCTAGCTCATGATGCCACTGTTGGGGAACGTAGCAGAAATTCAAAATTTTCTATGCATCACCAAGATCAATCTATGGAGATTCTAGCAAACAGAGAGGAGAGGTACATCTCATCCTTGAGACGCTAGAAAGCATTACAAGAAGACGTTGGATGGATCGTATCGGCATTCAAATCGCGGAAACCGTTCTGCGCAAAGGACGCGCTCCGCGTCAACACACGTACAGCCGGATGTCCCTCCTTCTGTCAGCAAGGAAGAGAGAGAAGTTGAGTGGAGAACTCCGATCAGCACTGACGCGTGTGGGTCGGAGCCGTTTCTCATAGCTTCCCAAGCACTACGGAGGGAGAGGTGTTGGCGGAGGGAAGGTCTGCGCCAGGCGAGAGTACGGCGCCTCCCACCCTCACATAAAGGGCAAGGGAGAGGGGGGGTGATGAAGTCATGTACCTAGGGTAGGGTCATGAACCTGTCCAAGGTACCCTCCCCAAGGACATCTTTTAGAAGAAGCCGTCTTCCAGTCGACCAAGAGGAACTCCACTCGACGGACTAGAAGACACTCGACGAACCTGAAGACACTCGACCATGAAGACTCACTCGACCATCAGGAGTTCAAGATCTACTCTGTATCCAAACGGTCTGTAATTAAGTAGTCTTAATGGTCATGATGACACTTTATGTAGGGCGTTACCAGTAACGCCAGACCTTAATGTACTTTAACCCTCTGCTACGTGGGCTGGCTGGGGTCTTGGCGTCCTCTATATAAGCCACCCCCTCCACTGGTAGAAGGGTTCGCACCCCTGTAACTCTCACACACATAATCCAGTCGACCGCCTCCGGGCTCCGAGACGTAGGGCTGTTACTTCCTCCGAGAAGGGCCTGAACTCGTAAAACACTTGTGTGCACAACTGCTCCATAGCTAGGATCTTGCCTCTCCATACCTACCCCCTATTCTACTGTCAGACTTAGAACCACGACAGTTGGCGCCCACCGTGGGGCAGGTGTCTTAGCGACTTGTTGGAGAAGTTGCAATCTTTTCAATTCCCATCATCATGGTTTCAGGTGGAGTTTTGGTTGAGGGCCGCGAGATCCGTCTCGGCGCGCTCACATTCGTCGCCGACGACTCTGCCTGGCTGCAGGAGGCTCCGCTCGACGTGGATGCGCTCCCGGTCCGCGGAGCTACGCACTTTCGAGCATGCGTCCGCGGCGTCCTTCTGCGGCAACCGTCGACTCAGTATCGGCCGGTTTTCGTGTCATCCTCCCTCCCAGCTTCCCGCCGGCGTAAGCGCTCCGGTCGGTCGAGGCTTCAGCGGTGGGTGAGGCACGCAGTGGCTCGCCAGTCGACCACTGCCCAAGTCGCGGCAATCGAGCCCGACGAATCTCTCTACGGCCTGTTCGACCTGTCGACTGGCTCCGCAGAGACTGCATCCGAATGCGACAGCAGTGATCCGGCGGCGGAGGTCCTGATGGTCAATGGGCTGCATGTTCCCCCCGGCTTTCCTGGCGCCGAGGGAGGCAACGGCGGAGGCGACCCGTCGCACGACCATGAGGAGTACCGCCCCGAGCCCCTCGACTCGCAGCAGAGGGAAGAGCTTCGCCGCCGGAACATGGATGCGCTTCATACTCCGATCGTTGGAGAAACCCCTGAGGCTCGCGCCTTAGAGGACGCGCGCTTGGCCAACCTGGCTGAGCGCACTCGACTGGAGAACCTTCAGCGGGCACTCGACGAGCGCGCGCGGCAACGGATTCCAGACTCCAGTCGACGCCAACTCTTTAAACCTCCGACTCAGGTATACCGCACTCCAATCCAGAATTTGGCAGCTGCAACACGTATAGCAGAGTCGATTCAGCCTTCCCAGTCAGAGGCTGGCAGAGGCTTGATGCAGATCAGGGATTTGCTCCGGGCAGCTGGAGATCAGAATTCGGCTGTGTCGCAGTCGCGGAACAGGATTCATAGCAGGTCCGTGGCGACGAATACTGTCCAGTCAGCTCATAGCCCCAGATCGCCCCCGAGGCGTGAAGGGCATGGTGACCGACACGATCAGTACAGGAACTATGAGCAGGATGATCACCGAGTCGATCGCAACGATCGACGTCGAGTGCCCACTCCTCCCCGGAGGGGTGGATCATATATGCCTCGACAGCAGGATGACAGACGCCAGTACAGTGGCGGGCGAAGAATTCCAGTCGACCCCAGAGAACCAGGCTTTGATGCGAGATCCATCATCGTTCAAGGTCTGGTCGATCGGAACAGAGCCCACAGAGAGGGTAATGACAGAGATGTACCCACCAGCAGCCGAGTGCACGTCTCCGGACCAGAGTGTTTCAGCAGAGCCATCAGAGCCGCGGTGATTCCTCCCAACTTCAGGTTGGCGACTGGAGTCAGCAAGTTCAACGGTGAGTCCAAGCCCGATACTTGGCTTGAGGACTACCGAGTGGCTGTTCAGATCGGCGGTGGAAATGACGAGGTGGCCATGAAGCATCTGCCTCTCATGTTGGAAGGGTCAGCCAGGGCATGGCTGAATCAGTTGACACCCAGCAGCATCTACACATGGGAGGACCTCTCCCGAGTGTTTGTCAGGACGTTCGAAGGAACGTGCAAGCGGCCGGCGGGACTGACAGAGCTGCAATCTTGTGTACAGAAGTCGAATGAGACTCTGAGGGATTACATCCAGAGATGGATCACACTGCATCACACAGTAGAAAATGTATCTGATCACCAGGCAGTTTGCGCCTTCAAGGAGGGCGTAAAGTACAGAGAGCTAAGCCTGAAATTCGGTCGAACCGGAGACATGTCTCTGAGTCGAATGATGGAAATAGCCACCAAATATGCCAATGGTGAGGAAGAGGATCGGCTCCGGAGCGGCAAGCACAAGTCAGTCGCCCAGGACACCGGAGGCGGAAATTCCAGTCGGAAGCAAAAGCGTAAAGCCGAGCCAGCCGCTCCTGGAGAAGCCTTGGCCCTGAACCAAGGAAAGTTCAAAGGGAAACCCAAGGGGCCTTGGAACCCCAAGAAAGTAAAAGATAAAGAAGGAAATGACGTGTTGGATTTACCATGTCACATCCACACCAAGAAAGACGAAGAGGGTAATTTCATCTACCCGAAGCATACCACTCGACAGTGTCGACTCCTGATACAGCAGTTCCAAGGGAAGCAGCCCAAGGACAAAGAAAAAGAGTCGGACAAGGTTGAGGACAAGGAGGATAGTGACGAGGAATATCCGCAGGTCAATTCCACCTTGATGATTTTTGCCGATGTTGAGAGCAAAAACCGACTGAAAGTTATAAACCGAGAGGTGAATATGGCTGCTCCGTCAACACCCAATTACCTGAAGTGGTCTCAGACTGCCATTACATTCGACCAATCTGATCACCCCACGCACATAGCCACCCTTGGGAGGCAAGCGTTGGTGGTCGACCCAGTCGTCGAAGGCACTCGACTGACCAAAGTGTTGATGGATGGCGGCAGCAGTTTGAATATACTGTATGCTGAGACGCTGAAAGGGATGGGCATTCTGATGTCCAAACTGAGCACAAGCAACATGAGTTTTTATGGAGTCATCCCTGGTAAGAAGGCCGCATCACTCGGCCAGATTGCTCTTGATGTAGTTTTTGGTGATTCAAAGAATTTCCGCAAAGAGAAGCTGACATTTGAGGTTGTGGATTTCCAGAGTGCCTATCATGCAATTTTGGGCAGGCCAGCTTATGCATGTTTTATGGCTCGACCATGTTACGTGTACCTCAAACTAAAGATGCCTGGCCGTAAAGGAGTGATCAGAGTCACTGGTAACCGCAAGAAGGCAGAAGAGTGCTTCCAGAAAGGCTCAAAGATCGCCGATGGTCAGATGGTGGCAGAAGAGTGGCAGGAACACCAAAGGAATGTAGACCCGAGTGATTTGTTGCGAGCCAAAAAACCCTCTACGGAATCAGCGTTTTAGTCGTCCGGTGAGACAAAACCCGTTCACATCCACCCGACCGACCCTAACGCTGCTCTGACTCATATCTCCACAACACTCGACCCCAAATAGGAAGAAGCGCTCATCCAGTTCCTCCGTGAGAACTGGGACATCTTTGCATGGAAACCTTCTGACATGCCGGGTGTACCCAGGGGACTGGCTGAGCATCGTGTACGAGTTGATTCAAAGGAAAAACCTGTGAAGGAACATCTGCGACGGTCCGCCGTCCAAAAAAGGAAGGCCATTGGCGAGGAAGTGGCTCGACTCCTAGCAGCAGAGTTTATCCGAGAGATTTACCACTCCGAGTGGCTCGGCAATGTCGTCATGGTCCCCAAAAAGGACAATTCGCTTCGCATGTGCATCGATTTTAAGAATATCAATCGGGCATGCCCGAAAGATCATCTTCCTCTTCCCCGCATCGACCAAATAGTCGACTCGACTGCGGGATGTGAGCGACTTTCTTTCTTGGACGCTTATTTCGGGTACCATCAGATCCGTCTGTTTGGACCCGATGAGATCAAAACGGCTTTCATCACCCCATTCGGGTGCTTCTGTTATGTCACCATGCCATTCGGCCTCAAGAATGCCAGAGCCACGTTCATGAGGATGATTCCGAAGTGTTTACTCACTCAAATCAGTCGGAATGTGGAAGCGTACATGGATGACATTGTGATCAAGTCACGGAAAGGTTCCGACCTGCTGACAGACCTCGCTGAAACATTTGCCAACCTCAGGAGGTACGATATCAAGCTTAACCCATCCAAGTGCACATTCGGAGTTCCTGGTGGAAAATTACTTGGTTTTCTTGTTTCCGAACGGGGAATCGATGCAAACCTAGAGAAAGTAGGCACAATACTCCGAATGAAACGACCTGTACGTGTGCACGATGTTCAGAAGCTTACTGGTTGCTTGGCCGCTTTAAGTCGATTCATCTCTCGTCTCGGTGAGAAGGCATTGCCTCTTTACCGACTGATGAAGAAGTGAGACAAGTTCGAGTGGACTCCTGAAGCTAATGCAGCGTTTGCAGAGTTAAAAACCCTGCTTTCCACCCAACCAGTGCTTGCTGCTCCAATCAGCAAAGAGCCTTTGCTGCTTTACATTGCAGCCACAGGACAAGTCGTCAGTACTGTACTTATGGTCGAGCGGGAAGAAGAAGGGAAAGCCTTCAAAGTTCAGCGCCCAGTATATTACATTTCCGAAGTCCTGACCCCATCCAAGCAACGATACCCTCACTATCAGAAGCTTGTATATGGGATTTATATGACCACGAAGAAAGTTGCTCACTACTTCTCTGACCATATCATCACAGTCGTCACCGACGCCCCCTTTTCAGAGATTCTGCACAATAGAGATGCAACCGATCGAGTGGCAAAATGGGCGATTGAACTTCTTCCCCTAGATATCAGATTTGAGGCAAAGGAAGCTATCAAGTCCCAAGCAATAGCAGATTTCCTCGCCGAGTGGACTGAACAGCAGTTACCGACCCAAGTTTACTCGGAGCACTGGACTATGTTCTTCGATGGCTCCAAAATGCTGAATGGTTCCGGCGCCGGAGTGGTCTTGGTTTCCCCCCGAGGAGATAAGCTCAGATATGTACTCCAGATTCACTTTGATTCCTCCAACAATGAAGCGAATACGAAGCACTCTTGTACGGGTTGCGTATGGCCATTTCACTCGGCGTCCGTCGCCTCATGGTCTACGGCGACTCGGACTTAGTGGTCAACCAAGTGATGAAGGAGTGGGACGTCAGAAGCCCAGCCATGACTGGATACTGCAATGCAGTCAGAAAGCTGGAGAAGAAATTTGAGGGATTAGAGCTCCATCACGTTCCCCGACTGAAAAATCAAGCAGCCAATGACTTGGCCAAGATAGGTTCCAAGAGGGAAGCCATTCCGAGTGGCGTGTTTTTGGAGCATGTTCACACGCCGTCGGTTCAAGAAGATCCTTTCACTGAGGAAGCCCCGCAGCCAAAAAGCGCCACAGATCCGACTGAAGTCGAGGTCCCAGCTGTGGTCGACTTAATCATGGAAGTTCTGGTCATCACTCCTGACTGGACAGTGCCCTATATCGCTTATATTCTGAGGAAAGAGCTCCCCGAGAATGAAGAAGAGGCTCGAGAGATCGTTCGTCGATCCAAAGCCTTCACCGTCATGAGGGGACAGTTGTACAGAGAAAGTGCGACTGGAGTCAGCCAGAAATGCATAACACCGGAAGAAGGTCGAATGATTCTCAACGACATCCACTCGGGGACCTGTGGCCATCATGCGTCCTCTCGGACCATCATGGCTAAAGCATAGCGAGCGGGTTTTTACTGGCCCAGAGCAAATGAGATGGCGAAAGAGATAGTCGACAAGTGTGAAGGATGTCAATTCTACTTCAATATGTTGCACAAACCCGCCTCAGCTTTGAAGACCATTCCACTCGTCCGGCCTTTCGCTGTATGGGGGTTGGATATGGTTGGACCGCTGAGAACAGGCAGAAACGGCTACACCCATGTATTGATAGCAGTCGACAAGTTCACTAAGTGGATTGAGGCTAAACCCATCAAGAATCTGGATGCCGGCACCGAGTTGGTATTCAGATATGGAGTTCCCCACAGTATCATCACAAACAATGGGTCAAACTTCGACTCTGAAGAATTCAGAGCCTTCTGCGCATCTCAGGGTACACGAGTCGATTATGCTTCAGTCGCCCACCCTCAGTCGAATGGGCAAGCAGAACAAGCAAATGGCTTAGTTTTCAAAGGGTTGAAACCCCGACTGATGCGCGACCTCAAGCACGCAGCTGGCGCATGGGTCGACGAACTTCCGTCGGTGCTTTGGGGATTAAGGACCACGCCAAACTGGTCGACTGGGAGGACTCCGTTCTTCTCGGTTTATGGAGCTGAAGCAGTCTTGCCGAGTGACCTGCTTCACAACACACCCCGAGTCGAACTCTACACTGAAGCTGAAGCAGAGCAAGCCCGACAGGACGCGGTCGACCTTCTAGAAGAAGAAAGAGAGATGGCCTTGATCTGATCGACCATTTACCAGCAGGACTTGCGTTGCTTCCATGCCAGAAATGTGAAGAGTCGAGCTTTCCAGGAGGGAGATTTAGTTCTCCGAGTGGATCAGCAGAAACCACACAAGCTTGCTCCTACTTGGGAAGGTCCCTTCATCGTCACCAAGGTTCTCCATAATGGGGCGTACCGCCTTTACAATGTCGAGCACCAGATTGACGAGCCCAGAGCATGGAACGCGGACCTGCTCCTCCCTTTTTATACTTAAGTTTTTCACTCGAATGAGTTGTAATAAAAGTACTCCTGTAGTGTATTCATCAAAGACAAGAGTTTCATAATTTTCTCAGTAATTGTTATTGCTTTTGTTCTCATAAATCTGTCCCCCAGTGGGTGGCTTAGCTGCGAACCCATTTCGCCTAAGCTTGTAAAAAATCCTACTGAGTGGCAAGCCAGCCTTCCACTCGGAGGCTTAACTGCGAATCCGTTTCGCCTAAGTTAAACAAAATCCTACCGAGTGGTAGGCCAGCCTTCCACTCGGAGGCTTAGCTGCAGTCCAAGTACTCGCCTAAGTAAACAAAATCCTACCGAGTGGTAAGCCAGCCTTCCACTCGGGGGCTTAGCTGTGGCCCAGTGCTCGCCTAAGTTTTTGAAAATCCTACCGAGTGGTAAGCCAGCCTTCCACTCGGAGGCTTAGCTGCAGTCCAAGTACTCGCCTAAGTAAACAAAATCCTACCGAGTGGTAAGCCAGCCTTCCACTCGGGGGCTTAGCTGCGGCCCAGTGCTCGCCTAAGTTTTTGAAAATCCTACCGAGTGGTAAGCCAACCTTCCACTTGGAGGCTTAGCTGCAACCTAATGTTCGCCTAAGAATAAAAGACATCGTATGATCCGCAAGGAGGATGAGGCGCAGGTCGACCCCTGCTTCCTCCCTCCGAGCTACGTCACAAACACAACGTGTGTTCCGCAAGGAGGACGAAGCGCGGGTCGACTGCTACCTTCTCCTCCAAAGTCGTGCCACAAAAAACCTACCGAGTAGAGAGCAAACCTCCCACTCGGGGGCTTAGCTGCAGCCCAGTGCTCGCCTAAGTTTCTAAAAAACCTACCGAGTGGAGAGCAAACCTCCCACTCGGGGGCTTAGCTGCAGCCCAATGCTCGCCTAAGTTTCTAAAAAACCCTACCGAGTAGAGAGCAAACCTCCCACTCGGGGGCTTAGCTGCAGCCCAGTGCTCGCCTAAGTTTCTAAAAAACCTACCGAGTGGAGAGCAAACCTCCCACTCGGGGGCTTAGCTGCAGCCCAGTGCTCGCCTAAGTTTCTAAAAAACCTACCGAGTGGAGATCAAACCTCCCACTCGAGGGCTTAGCTGCAGCCCAGTGCTCTCCTAAGTTTCTAAAATCCTACCGAGTGGAGAGCAAACCTCCCACTCGGGGGCTTAGCTGCAACCCAGCACTCGCCCAAACATGACGAGCACAAGTCGACTGCAATTTGTGCTTCACTCCCACCTGCAAAAGAGCATTACAGATGCTAGTATATACTCCAATCCAAAGAAGATGGTTGTCCGAAAGAAGCAAACGTATTTCAACGGCAAATCAAGTTCGGATAACGTCCTACGGACCCAGAAGTACTCAGGCATCAAGCCTGTTAAAGTTTGTCGGTTACAAAAATCACTCGGCATTCCGAGGCAAATTCAAGTCATCAAGCATAGAAGTTTTTTACCCCTCCCGCGGAGGGCTGGAAGGCGCAGTAAACTCGTCCAGGTCGATCCCATCTGCGATCCGAGTGGCAGACGCAATGAAGGTCTCCATGAAGGAACGGAAGTCATGCTTCCTAGTGTTGGCCACCTTGAGAGACACTAGCTTGTCCTCTCTGGCTTCCTTGCAGTGGACGCGGACCAAGGACAGAGCGATGTCAGCACCGCATCTGGCAGAAGACTTCTTCCATTCTTGCACTCGACTCGGAACTTCGTTCAGTCTAGTCATCAGCGACTCAAGGTCGTTCTGAAGCGTTTCTTCTGGCCAGAGTGATGTGTCGATGCGCGACGTTGCGGCCTTCAGTCTTGCAAGGTAATCAATCACTGCAGCAACGCGAGACTCGAGGCGGAGCACGTTCATAGCGGTTTCATCCTTCATCGGAGAATTGATGGGATCCAAGCCAGTCTCCACTCGACTAGTCTCCTCTTCAAAGTTTTGGCAGAATTCTGTGGACACGATTCAAGGATAAGCTAATGCCCTTACAGCAAGTCAGTAATTACCAATCGGAGATAAGGGTTACCTTCGAGCATGAGGAATAGCTTCTTGGCGAGTCCTCCCAGATAAACCTCCAAGTCATTCTTCTTTCCCGCTAGTTTGCCAGCTTTGTCGCTCAGGACCATATTGGCATTCTTCAGTCGAGTGACTTCTTGGTTGGCCACGTCGAGAGCAGCTTTCAGATTAGTGTTTTCCTCTTCAAGTTTGTTAACAGAAGCCAACTTCTCTTCTGCAAGTTTTGTCTTGTACGAAGCCGCTTTCTGCGCCTCGGCAAGGTCAAGGTCCTTCTTCTTCAGAGCATCCCTCAGTTTTTCTACACAAATCACAATAAGATCAGACTCGGAGATAGGCCAGAAGCAAGGATAATCATCAAGATTCTCACCAAACATACCTTTTGCCTCCTCCTTCGACTTTGTAAAGTTCTCTTGGACAAGCTTCTAGTCAAGTTCAAGCTGGATATGCTTGTTCTCCAATTCGGTATAACGAGAAACAAGGTCACAAGATTTCTGCGAAAGATCAGTCGACAGACATCAACGACAGATCACTTCCGAGTGACTAAAAGAAAAATCATAGTATTTCTAAGACTACAGCTGAATCTAAACATTCAACTGTAGTCTCGGGGACTACACCCAGTGGGTGCACTCAGCGTGCCCCCACTAGTTCTATCAGCTAGACTCAGAGTCGATCAGTCGACCGGAAGCAGTTAACTGTCAGCAAAAAAATCAAAAAATCAGACCATAGTCGACTGCCAGCAATCGACCACGGTCTTGGGGACCACACCCAGTGGGTGCACTCAGCGTGCCCCCACCAGTTTTATTGTTCCACTCGACCAAGCTCGAGCGAAACAAGTAAAGTGAGAAATCTCAAGACACAAGGACTACAGTCGACTGCCAGCAGTCCACCGTAGAATCGACACACCCAGTGGGTGCATGACAAATTTCAAGATTTCCAGTCGATGTTTAACTAACCTGGACATTACTCTGGAGAGCTGAACTCGCGTCATAAGCTGCTTGGCTGGTGGTTCGGATCGCCTTCACCTGCTCCATCATAATCCCGGCCTGGCGTATGGCTTCCTTGGCAGCGCTTGCTTGGTCCTCTGGGACGTGGTAGGTGGAGAAGAGAGAAGGCGAGTCAGCACTCGACGACGAAGGGCGGGTAACCGTCAACGGCTTCGCAAAGGACACGGTAGCCCGAGAAACGTTGCTCCCCTCTGGAATCAGTGGTCCAGGTGCTGACACAACCTGAGCAGCCTTGCCAATAGTCGCCTTCCTGCTCCTCCTCTGCCTCAGTGGCGCTTCATCGTCATCGTCAGGAAGATCGATGACAACGCTAGGTGGAGCTGCAGAAGAAGTTCAAAGTCAAAAATAAAGATTCAATCGACTGAAAGCGAAACCGCGCAGATCATACCAGGATGAGAAGTAGCAGCATCTTCCATTTCTTGATCCTCATGCCTGGTTTAAGTCTCGGAAGTAGCAGCACTGCGATTTTCAAATATCAGTCGGTCAGCGATTGACTCGACCAAGAATGAAAAACATGAGTTATGCCGTTACCCAGAAACAGTCGGAATCTCCATCCTCATCTTCGGTAGGGCCTTCGCCGGTTTTGTCGGGGCCGCTCGGGGTTGCTTCAATGCCTTTTCGGTCAGCGCTGGTGAAGTTGTCCGAGGGCGTTTCGTCGACTGCCCAGCAGGCACGACTCCCTTGCCGCGTTCGGCCGCAGGATCGTGAGCGAGCTTGGACCTCCTTTCAGAACAAGGAGGCACAACTTCCTCCTCCTCTTCCTCCTCCTCTTCCTCCTCATCGGAGCCTGCATCTTCATCACCCTCATCGGCATCCAACTCCCACTCCTCTTGACTTTCGCCTCCACTTCCTTCCTCCTCTTCGGCCTGTGCTTGCGCCCCGTTGGGCATCGAGTACAACTCGGTGGTTTACTGAAAGACAACAATCAAGACAAAAGTCAATCGACTGGTCCGCGACAAAACAGAACAGACGGAACGAGAATACAATCGGAGAAAAGTGATCATACCTTGTCTGCCTCATAAGATTGGTCGAGTGGCGGGATCCTCCTGGCTCCACGAGGGTTGTCCTTGTTCCCTGTGATGGCAGTCATCCACCTCTACAATGTGGCATCTTCGACCTCTTCGGGGTGGACCCGAGTGGTGTCTTCAGTACCAGAATACAACCACATCGGGTGGCCCCGGTACTGGAGTGGTTGGATGCGCCTCCGAAGGAAAACCTCCAGAAGGTCCATGCCAGTCACTCCATCACGAATCAACTGGACTACTCGCTCCATCAACATTTTAACCTGAGCCTTCTCCTCCGGAACTACTTTCAGAGAGGATGGCTTGTTCACTCGACTCATAGAAAAGGGAGGGAGCCCAGTCGACTGCCCTGGCGTCGACTGATCTTGGCAGTAGAACTAGGTCGACTGCCACCCTCTGACTGACTCGGGAAGGGTCATAGCTGGGAAAGCGCTCTTACTCCTCATCTGGACCCCGAGACCCCCACACATCTGGATTACCTGAGTTCTCTCGTCATTGGGGCTGGCCTTTTTCACCGTCTGAGAACGACAAGTGAATATGTGTTTGAAGAGGCCCCAGTGCGGACGACAACCCAAGAAGTTTTCACACAAAGATACAAAGGCGGCAAGATAGGCAATGGAATTGGGGGTAAAGTGGTGAAGCTGAGCTCCAAAGAAATTTAGAAACCCTCGAAAGAAAAGGTGCGGTGAGAGAGAAACCTCGATCTACATGAGTCGCCAAGAGGACACACTCACCCTCCTGAGCCTGTGGCTGTCACTCCATCCCCGGGAGCCTCTCCGCCCCGTGCACAATCAGTCCTTCGTCGGCCAGGTCGTCGAGATCCTTTTGGGTGATGGTCGAGCGGATCCAATCACTCTGGATCCAACCTTGCGGCAAACGGGACCGCGACGAGGATCCCCCTTGACTGGTCGCCCTCCCCTTCACCTTCGCCGTCGCCGTCGCCTTCTTCGCCCGCTCCAAAGCCGTTGTCTTCTCTTTCACCATTGTCGCCGACGAGGCTGGAACGGAGCAGCAACGTCGGGCAGTTGGTGGGCGCAGCGGATGAATCTGGTGGCGAGGGAGGAGGAAATGAGGAGGCACTGTTCAAAAACCTCCGTCGGTTTCCTTATATTGAGTTACTTCCGAGTGACCGACAGGTAGGCCCAGGCGATCCTGTCAAATCCCGAAACAGTCACGCAGGCGATACATGGCGAAAAAGGCAGCGCGGGAATTGAGGCATCCCTGCCTTATCCCATCCGAGTACCGCAGTCTTCTCCGCTTCGCGCGGTTCCCAAAATTTCGGATCCCACTAAATCTGCTAACCACAGGGCAACTTTTCAGATGGAAGATCTCCTGCGATCCGTCGCTCGGAAATCTCCAAGTTCATAAAGTTCACTCGACAAATATAAAGAATGGATCAAGGCGACTGAATGAAAGTTGACACCCTCACTTGAAAGTCATTGATCCAAGGCAAAACACCTTTACAACACCAGAAAGCAGGTCAGAAAGATTGCCAACTCCTTCCTCACTCAAACCTCGATCCATTTGGGGGCTACTGATGAAGTCATGTACCTAGGGTAGGGTCATGAACCTGTCCAAGGTACCCTCCCCAAGGACATCTTTTAGAAGAAGCTGTCTTCCAGTCGACCAAGAGGAACTCCACTCGACAGACTAGAAGACACTCGACGAACCTGAAGACAATCGACCATGAAGACTCACTCGACCATCAGGAGTTCAAGATCTACTCTATATCCAAACGGTCTGTAATTAAGTAGTCTTAATGGTCATGATGACACTTTATGTAGGGCGTTACCAGTAACGCCAGACCTTAATGTACTTTAAACCCTCTGCTACGTGGGCTGGCTAGGGTCTTGGCGTCCTCTATATAAGCCACCCCCCTCCACTGGTAGAAGGGTTCGCACCCCTGTAACTCTCACACACATAACCCAGTCGACCGCCTCCGGGCTCCAAGACGTAGGGCTGTTACTTCCTCCGAGAAGGGCCTGAACTCGTAGAACACTTGTGTGCACAACTGCTCCATAGCTAGGATCTTGCCTCTCCATACCTACCCCCTATTCTACTGTCAGACTTAGAACCACGACAGGAGGCGCCCTAGGGTTTTCCCTAGGGGGCGGCGGCCAAGCAGATTGGATCTCCCTAGGGAAAATCCTAGGGAGACTTGCCCCCCAAGCCAAGCAGGTGGAGGATTGCCTCCCAAGCTAGGTGGAGGCGCCCCACCTCCCCAACTAACGTGAGAAAGGGTGTGGGGGGCACACCAACCCTTACTGGGCTGGTTTGCCCCTTCCCCTTTGGCCCATGATGCCCTCCAACACTTGCCGGGGCTCCTGAAACACCATTCGGTCATGCTGACCATAGCCTGGTACCCCCGGAACACTTCTGGACTCCAATACCCTTCGTCCAATATATCGATCTTCACCACCGGACCATTCTGGAACTCCTCGTGATGTCCGGGATCACATCCGGGACTCCGAACTACCTTCGGTAACCACATACTCTTTCCCATAACAACTCTAGCGTCACCGAACCTTAAGTGTGTAGACCCTACGGGTTCGGGAACCATGCAGACATGACCGAGACACCTCTCGAGCCAATAACCATTAGCGGGATCTGGATACCCATATTGGCTCCCACATGTTCCACGATGATCTCATCGGATGAACCACGATGTCGAGGATTCAGCCAATCCCGTATATAATTCCCTTTGTCTATCGGTATGTTACTTGCCCGAGATTCGATCGTCGGTATCCCAATACCTCGTTCAAATAGTTACCGGCAAGTCACTTTACTCGTTCCGTAATGCATGATCCCATGACTAACTACTTAGTCACATTGAGCTCATTATGATGATGCATTACCGAGTGGGCCCAGAGATACCTCTCCGTCACACGGAGTGACAAATCCCAGTCTCGATTCGTGCCAACCCAACAGACACTTTCGGAGATACCCGTAGTGCACCTTTATAGCCACCCAATTACGTTGTGACGTTTGGCACACCCAAAGCATTCCTACGGTATTCGGGAGTTGCACAATCTCACGGTCTAAGGAAATGATACTTGACATTAGAAAAGCTCTTAGCAAACGAACTACACGATCTTGTGCTATGCTTAGGATTGGGTCTTGTCCATCACATCATTCGCCTAATGATGTGATCCCGTTATCAATGACATCCAATGTCCATGGTCAGGAAACCATAACCATCTATTGATCAACGAGCTAGTCAACTAGAGGCTCACTAGGGACATGTTGTGGTCTATGTATTCACACATGTATTACGGTTTCCAGTTAATACAATTATAGCATGAACAATAGACAATTATCATGAACAAGAAAATATAATAATAACCATTTATTATTGCCTCTAGGGCATATTTCCAACAATATCATCCTACTACAATGCGTAGACTTGAATAACATTTACCGGCCTTCGATTATCGCCGACACCTCTTTGCTAAAGTTGGCAGCCACGCTTCATGTTCACCCGGTTATGCCAGGGGCTTCACAATACGGCAATAAAGTCCGATCACCTTTTCAGTCACTCGGCACCCCGAACTTATAGCACTATATGCATCAGCTCTGAATCATGTCTTGGGTCATTGGTTGGGTTTGCCCGGCTCCCATGTTTTGGTACCTTATGTTCCGTTCAATCGGCTAAGGTAGAGCTGGGAGAACTACTACGATTGTGTCCCGGTTTAGCCGGACGAGCACCTCAGTAGAGAAAGCCGAAAACCGACTATCATGATGCAGCGAGAGCTGGTCAGTTGTTCGAGAGGTTGTAAAATCCTTAAAGATTTATTCCGCACAACACCATCATAAATGCAGAGTGCGACGGATCGGTCTTCCGATCAGACGCCAATAGAGCCCCTAGTTCGGCCTTCCGAACACTAGGGGCTGCGCCGACCATACTAGAATTCCTATGGCTAAATGGGAGTAATAAAGCCGTATAGTCCGATTGCCTGGTTCGTGGTGAGAAACACCTCCTTCAAAGGACCCAACTATGGGATAAAGAGCATTCAGATATACCCCGAACACCCCCGCATTCTATTCCGTGTGGGGACAGAAGCCGACGACTGGCCAACTCTCAAGATATACATACAATAAATAGCCGCACAGGAAGAACATCTGTTCAAACATGAAATGCATAATAAAAATGCAATTATCCCACATTACAAAAAGCGGCACGAGCGCCCTCAGGGAAATATAATGTCTTTGGCACACTTATCCGCCGCAAGGCGGGCCCCTTTCAGTACACCTTCATAGTACAACTCGGGCTTGCGGTGCTCCTTACCCTCCGGCGGCCCCTCAGTCATCAGCTTCTCTGTGTCAAGCCTCCCCCAATGCACTTTTGAACGGGAAAAAGCCATGCGCGCGCCTTCTATGTAGACTGATCGCTTGATAGCATCAAGCTGAGGACAGGCGCCCACAATCCGCTTGACGAGTCCGAAGTAACTGCTTGGAATCGGCTCCGCAGGCCACAGCCGGACAACTAAGTCCTTCATGGCTAGCTTGGCCACCTCGTGCAGTTCGACCAGCTGTTTCAGCTGATCGATAAATGGCACTGAATAGTTCGGCGCCAAATATTGCGACCAGAAATCCCTCTCCGCAGACTTCTTCTCCTCGGTGCAGTAGAACTGGGCGGCATCTGATATGCTGCGAGGGAGATCCGCAAAAGCCCCTGGGAAAAATAAGAATTCAGCTTGCCGCTTATGATTCTTCCCATTATCACATACAAAGGGCTAAGAATACAGAAGGACTTACCAGCCGCAATTTTCCGGGCCTCCTGAATGTCCCGCACTGCACCTTGGGCTTCTTCCCGAGCACCTTCCGCGGCTTCGAGAGCCTAAGCGAGTTTGGATTCTTTCCCTATTAGACTCTGCTCGAAGCCCTCGCTTTTCTTCACAGCTTCCTGGAGCTCTCGCTCAGCTGCGACGACCCTGGCCTCGTGTTTTTCACGAAGCGCCTATTCGGCCTCGGCCTTATTATTGGCATCATCCACAGCCTTCTTTAGTGCCTCGTATTCGGCGCTCGCTCCTAGGGCATACAATAAAAATACTTCTCACTATGCACAACTATCCTATCGTGCAAACTTCAAGACAAATGTTTTCAACATACCTTGCTTGTCTTCCAGCTGCTTCTTCACACAGCCGAGTTCTTCCTTGACCCATGCAAGTCTCTGCTTCAGTCCAGATACTTCCGCATTATAAGCGGCCATCCGCTAGGCAGAAGCCTGTTTTCACATAAAGTGGTATACGTCATTCACGTAAGCACCTGCGGAAGCAGAAGATTTGATCCCCTGCCCAGCTCCGACTTCTCAGTAGGATAGTGTATCAGGGGCTACTACACATATCATGACAATTCCTCAAAGGTTTCTTAAGAAACATACCTCAAAGGCCTTTATAAGGCCAAAGCAGGACTCGTTCAGCCCACTCTCGGCGGACTGAAGCTTCTCAACCACCACGCCCATGAGAGTGCGGTGTTCGTCCATGATAGATGCGTTCTTCAACGCTATCGATAGACCGTCGGGCAGCTCTGCTTGAACAGAGGATGCCGGCGGGGTACGCAGGCCCCCCACCATCAAAGATGGTGATTTGCTCGACTCGGGAGCCTTAGAGCTCCCGGGGGCCTTATCCGCCCCAGTGTGTCCGGCAACAGGGATATGACCCTCCTGGTCTGGGTCATGTTGGGATGACACCTCGGTGTTGCGCCTGGACTGTGGGGAAGGGGCCTGCGGAGGCGTCTCGCTCGCCAAGGCATCTGTGCCCAGCGAATCCTCCGATGAGGACTATCCGGCGCGAGACCTCGCCGGGCTATGCAAAATACGGCAACGGTTAAAGCCAATAAATCCAAAAACAATCCCGGACGCATACGCGCGTTCGGATTCCGTATACTTACGACTTCCCCAGGGGCTGGGCCTTGGGATCCCACTCCGGGCTGCTGTCGGCAGCCGTAGTGGATGTCTCTGGGAGGGAACCTTTCCCACTCTTGGGCGATTCGGCCTCCAGGGACGGGGAAGATGCACGCTTCCTCCCACCTTCGGAGTGGGGCTCGTCCTCCTCTGCTTCTTCCTCTTCTCCTTCTGAAGAGGGAGCATCGCTTGAGTCTCCGGACTTTGCGTCCGAAGCCTCGCGGCGACGGAGGCAACTCCGGGTCTTCTTGACCTTCTTGGAGGCCTCCTTCTTTGGCGCCTCGTAGGGTGCAGGGACCAGCATCTTCGACAGAAGAGGTCCGGCCGGTTCCTTCGGCAGCAGGGCCGGACAATGTATCCGCTCCACTTTCTTTATCCATCCCTGAGGTCACAATGAAACATGATTAGGATGTCTCCCTCATGACATGCCAACTAAAGCATGGATGGACAGAGCGTGGATATAACTTACCGGGCTTGCAGAATGGGATAATTGATACCCACGGTCCTCGGTGGAGCCCAGCCACGATTTGCCGGGCTTGAAGAGCACCTTCCAGATATCCTTGTGGGAAGAATCATAGAGCTCCTGGACGGTTTGGTGCTCGGTTGGGTCGAACTCCCATAGATTGCAGGCTTGGCGCTGACAAGGGAGAACCAGGCGAACTAGCATCACCTGAACTACATCAACGAGTTTGACGTCCCTGTCAACCACACTCTGAATGCGCGTCTGGAGCAGTGACAGCTCATCGGACGAGGACCAGTTCGGGCCCTTCCTGGGCCAGGACGTGAGCCGTAGTGGGGCTCCTGATCTGAACTCTGGAGCTGCGGCCCACTTTTTGCCGCGTGGTTCGGTGACATAGAACCACTGCTGTTGCCACTCGTTGACGGAGTCGTTGAAGGCACCCTTCGGCCAAACGGCCTTGGGCATCTTGCTTACCATGGCGCCGCCGCACTCGGCGTGTTCACCACTCACCACCTTGGGTTTCATGTTGAAAATCTTCAGCCACAGGCCAAAGTGAGGTGGGATCCGGAGAAAAGCCTCGCACATGACGATGAATGTCGAGATATTGAGGAAGGAGTTAGGGGGAAGATCATGAAAATCAATCCCGTAGTAATACATGACTCCGCGAACAAATGGGTGAAGGGGAAATCCGAGCCCGCGGACAAAATGGGGAAGGAACACGACTCTCTTGTGAGGTTCCGGAGTGGGGACGACCTGTCCCGCCAGTGGGAGACGGTGGCCGATTTTCTAGGCCAGATACCCGGCTCTCCGGAGCTTCTTGATGTCCTTCTCCTGGACGGTTGAGGCCATCCACCTGCCTCCTGCACCGGATCTGGACATCTTTGGAAAATCTCTCTTTGATGGAGAAGAAGAATGCTTGGGCGTTAGGGCTCGAACAGAGGGGAATGAGCTAGCGGAAAGAGAAGGCATGGGTAAAAGAGAAAGAAACCTAACCTCTTTATAGGGGCGGTAAATGCTTTTTGCGCCTCCCCACTTGCCCAGTGGAACCCGTCTGCCTCCCACTCGCCGCGATTAGCGGCACAGTTAGATTACCCACACCCGTATTGATGAGAATCCCGTGATAAGGGGACACGATCTTTGCCTTGACAGGACGTGTCAAAGAAACCGCCTCGCAATATGCGCTGTGGTAGGTTGTGGGAAAACGGTTCGAATAATGATCTGACCGTAATAACATGTCACGTCGCCTAAAAAGTTGTGAGCAGATTGCATTCGTGAAGTATCATTCTCTCTAAAGTTGCATGTGAAGATCATTTTGTGGATCCGGACACAATTCAAGTGTTCGATAATTACTTTGGAGTATTCGGAGGAGGAAACCTCCTTGCAATGCCGAAGACAATACTGCACGCCAGACTCATCGTCATTGAAGCCTGGTTCAGGGGCTACTGAGGGAGTCCTGGATTAAGGGGTATCCAAACAGCCGGACTGTGTACAACGTCCGAACTATTGAAGCGTGAAGATACAAGACTCAAGACTTTGGCCCGTGTCCGGATGGGACTCTCCTTAGCGTGGAAGGCAAGCTTGGCGATCCGGATATTGTGTTTCCTTTCTTGTAACCGACTCCATGTAAACCCTAGCCCTCTCCGGTGTCTATATAAACCGGAGAGGTTGGTCCTTAAAAGGCCGATCACAATTACAATCATACCATCATAGGCTAGCTCTGAGGGTTTAGCCTCTACGATCTCGTGGTAGATCTACTCTTGTACTACCCATATCATCAATATTAATCAAGCAGGAAGTCGGGTTTTACCTCCATCGAGAGGGCACGAACCTGGGTAAACATCTGTGTCCCTTGCTTCTTGTTACCATCAGCCTTGACGCACAGATCGGGACCCCCTACCCGAGATCCGCCGGTTTTGACACCGACACCCATCAACTGATGTCAATGCGAGGAGTAGGGATTGCCATGCAATGGATGCACTAAGAGATATAAATGTATGAAAGCTCAACAAAAGAAACTAGTGGGTGTGCATCCAACTTGCTTGCTCACAAAGACCTAGGGCATTTGAGGAAGCCCATCGTTGGAATATACAAGCCAAGTTCTATAATGAAAAATTCCCACTAGTATATGAAAGTGAAAACATAAGAGACTCTCTATATGAAGAACATAGTGCTACTTTGAAGCACAAGTGTGAAAAAAGGATAGTAACATTGCCCCTTTTCTTTTTCTATTTTCTTTTTTTTCTTTTTGGGTGGGCTTCTTTGGCCCCTTTTTTTATTTCGGCTTCTTTGGCGTTTCCTTTTTTCTTTTTTTTTTCTTTTTTCTCTTTTTTTATGGTGCAATGCTCTATAATGATGATCATCACACTTTATTTACTTACAACTCAATATTACAACTCGATACTGGAACAAAGATATGACTCTATATGAATGCTTCCGGCAGTGTACCGGGATGTGCAATGATCTACTGTAGCAATGACATCAAAAAACGGACAAGCCATGAAAACATCATGCTAGCTATCTTACGATCATGCAAAGCAATATGACAATAAAAGCTCAAGTCATGTATATGATGATGATGAAAGTTGCATGGCAATATATCTCGGAATGGCTATGGAAATGCCATGATGGGTAGGTATGGTGGCTGTTTTGAGGAAGATATAATGAGGCTTATGTGTGATAGAGCGTATCATATCACGGGGTTTGGATGCACCGGCGAAGTTTGCACCAACTCTCGAGGTGATAAAGGGCAATGCACGGTACCGAAGAGGATAGCAATGATGGAAAGGTAAAAGTGCGTATAATCCATGGACTCACATTAGTCATAAAGAACTCATATACTTATTGCAAACGTTTATTAGCCCTCGAAGCAAAGTACTACTACGCATGCCCCTAGGGGTATAGATTGGTAGGAAAAGACCATCGCTCATCCCCAACCACCACTCATAAGGAAGAGAATCAAAGAAACACCCCATGCTTCAAATTTGTGACACAACGGTTACCATACGTGCATGCTACGGGACTTGCAAACCTCAACACAATTGTCTGTACAATCCACAACCACCCACTAGCATGACTCTAATATCACCACATTTATATCACAAAACTATTGCAAGGAATCAAACATATCATATTTAGCGATCTACAAGTTTATGTAGGATTTTATGACTAACCATGTGAATGACCAATTCCTGTCATCTCTCTAAATTGATATAAGTAAAACAAGAGATTTTAATTCTTTCTACAAAAGATATGCCCACGCTCTAACGAATATAAGTGACGCAAAAGAGCATTCTACAAATGGCGGTTTTCTATGTGAAGAGAAACAGGCAATCCAGACTTCAAATGATATAAGTGAAGCACATGAAGCATTCTATAAAGCCATATTCAAAAGATTTAAGTGAAGTGCAATGAGCATTCTATAAATCAACCAAGGACTATCTCATACCAACATTTTGCATAAAAGAAAAATGAAAACTAAATGCAAAAGACGCTCCAAGACTTGCACATAATGCAAAACGAAACGAATACGAAAACATACCGATACTTGTTGAAGAAAGAGGGGATGCCTTTCGGGGAATCCCCAAGCTTAGACGCTTGAGTATCCTTGAATATTTACTTGGGGTGCCTCGGGCATCCCCAAGCTTGAGCTCTTGCCTCTCTTCCTTTTCCTCATATCGAGACCTCCTCGTTTAGACACTTCATCCACACAAAACTTCAACAAAAAAACTCGGTAAGATCCGTTAATATAATAAAGCAAATCACCACTCTAAGTGCTGTTGCAAACCAATTCATATTTTGTTTTTTCATTGTGTCTACTGTAATATAACTTTTCCATGGCTTAATCCACTAATATAAATTGATAGATTCATCAAAACAAGCAAACTATGCATCAAAAACAGAATCTATCAAAAACAGAACAGTCTGTATCAATCTGAACATCCACCATACTTATGGTACCCCAAAAATTCTACCACAATTAGGAAAAATAGAACAGTTGTATATCAAGACAGTGCATAAGGAATCAGAACCAATTGACGTTCCAGTTAAAAATGTAAAATCGTGCACTACAGCCAAAGTTTCTGTCCTGCACCGTACAAACCAACAAGCATTGTAAACATCCTAAAGGCAAACCTTAGCACATTATTTTTATAATACAATGGAATTGTACAAGGGGATAATTATTTTTGTTGAAAAGTTTCTGTAATTAAGATTCATAAAGTTTCCATAAGCATGAACAAAGTTCAAGGCTAGCTCCCACTTCAACAATGCTTGTCTTTCTCACTTTCACTTTCCTTTTTGAAAAGCTTTTAGGTTCCCCTCTTTATTTTTTTGTTTTTAAACTATATGAAAGCACTCAGCAGAAATAAATGACTCTCTAAAACTTCCGGGTTGTCTCCCTGGCAGCGCTTTCTTTAAAGCCATTAAGCTAGGCATATAGTGCTCAAGTAATGAATCCACCCGGATCCCAAGGTATATCAAAGCCAATTTTAATTAACAATGATTTGTAATTTAGTAGTGAGCACAAAGTAACATATATCATGTAATGACGAAGTCTAACTCTCTTCCTATGCATCGTCATATCATAAAAGAACAATTCATGCACACCAAGTAAAGGCCAATGCATAGTATAAGCAGTTTCTTGCAATTCTATCGTGTTGGAAAAATAGAGAGGTGGAGACATAGTTCCTCTCTCATAATAATTGCAAGTAGGAGCAGCAAGCACATGCATATTATATCTATCAAAATCATCATGTGCAATGGTAAAAGGCAACCCATCAATGTAATCCTTAATAAGCACAAACTTCTCCGATATAGTGTAGTCGGGAGAATTCAAAAAGATAATAGGATTATCATGCGTGAGTGCAATAGCAACAATTTCATGTTTAACATAAGGAATTATAGCAAGTTCATCTCCATAAGCATAATTCATATTGGCATCTTGGCCACAAGCATAGCAAGCATCATCAAAAAGGGATATTTCAAGAGAATCAACGGGATCATAACAATCATCATAGCAATCATCCTTCGGTAAGCACAAAGGGGAATTAAACAATGTATGAGTTTAAGAGTTACTCTCATTAGAAGGTGGGCACAGGTGATCAATCCGCTCTTCCCCCTTGTGTTTTTCGCTCTCCCCATCATCTTTTTCATCCAATGAGCTCACAGTTTCATCAATTTCTTCTTCCATAGCTTCCTGCAAAATATTAGTCTCTTCTTGGATAGCGGAGACTTTCTCAATAAATGCATTAATATTGTAATTGTATTCATAATTTTCATAGCAATATCTAAGTATAGCGAGATTTTCAGGCCTATAAACATCATCATCTAAAGCTTCATACTTTCCAAACAAAAATTCAATTTCATAAGCAGCCTTAAAAGCAACAAATTCTTCTATTTGTTCCACATCATAGTAATCATATCTACCATTAGCATAAGAAGCTAAGGTTTCATTATCATTGAATTTGCATGAAAAGGGAAGGTGTGGAGCCTTCATCCTAGAGCAACAAATAATATCATATCTCAAGCATAGTTGACGAGCATACCAACACAACATATTAATTTGATCCCATAATAGTTCCCCTTCTTGTGTAAAGAGATAATCCCTAAAGTATTCACATTGATCCACCGTGTCTCCCATTATAAAGTTGAATGGGGTTTTCTCAGGATTATCAAAGTAGTACATAATATCTCTCACATAATGAGAATCAAGGGTTTTAGGAGTTACCCCATCTCCATGAGTAGCAAGTACACCTAATTTTTTTGGTATTTCGTGTTCCATATCCATAACTAAAGATAGAGAACAACTAAGAACAGCAAATAAAAATTACTTAGTGATAAACCAAACAAGCACACATGAGAATATTCACCCCACGCTATGACTCCCCGGCAACGGCGCCAGAAAAAGGTCTTGATGACCCGCAAGTATACATGATAGTTGTAGCCTCTTTCGATAAGTAAGAGTGTCGAACCCAACGAGGATCTAAAGGTAGAACAAATACTCTCTCAAGTCCTATCGGCCACTGATACGACTATACGCACGCTTGACGTTCGCTTTACCTAGAACAAGTATGAAACTAGAAGTACTTTGTAGGTGTTGTTGGATAGGTTTGCAAGATAATAAAGAACACGTAAATAAAAACTAGGGGCTGTTTAGATAAAGATGCAATAAATTAAATATAGCGAGTGTGGAAAAGTGGTGGTAGGAATGTGAAATTGTCCCTAAGCAATTGACTACGTTACTAGACTGGTAATCACTATTGCAATTCTATTTGACGGAGAGGCATAAGCTAACATACTTTCTCTACTTGGATCATATGCACTTATGATTGGAACTCTAGCAAGTATCCGCAAATACTAAAGATTCATTAAGGTAAAACCCAACCATATCATTAAAGTATCAAGTCCCCTTTATCCCATACGCAAACAACCTACTTACTCGGGTCTGTGCTTCTATCAATCATGCCACCCACCATAAGCAAATCATAAACATATTGCAACACCCTACAGAGGGAATCTCTCACGCTTGCGCGACACGGAGGGCACCATAGGACATCACCAATAATAAAACATGCAACTCAAACCAATCATAGCAATTCATCAATCACCGATATGACAACGAAAGTGTACTTAGACATCATAGGATGGCAACACATCATTGGATAATAATATGAAGCATAAAGCACCATGTTCAAGTAGAGGGTACAGCGGGTTGCGGGAGAGTGGACCGCTGAATATAGATGGGGGAAGGTGAGGGAGATGTTGGTGAAGATGGCGGAAGTGTTGGTGAAGATCGCGGTGATGATGATGGCCCCCGGTAGCGCTCCGGCGCCACCGGAAGCAAGGGGGAGAGAGCCCCCCTTCTTCTTCTTATTCCTTGACCTTCTCCCTTGATGGGAGAAGGGTTTCCCCTCTGGTCCTTGGCTCCCATGGCGTGGGAGGGGCGAGAGCCCCTCCGAGATTGGATCTATCTCTCTGTTTCCGCGTTCTGAGATTCTGCCCCTTCACCGTTTCTTTTATATCCGGAGATCCGTAACTCCGATTGGGGTGAATCTTTCGCCCAGATCTTTCTCATAAAATTAGCTTTCTTGCGGCAAAAGAAGAGCACCAACCGCCTTACTGGTGGCCAACGAGAGTCCAGGGCGCGCCGAGGGGGGAGGGCGCGCCCCCTGTCTCGTGGCCACCCTGGACACCGTTTCACGTTGATTCTTCCTCCAGAAAATCCCAAATATTCCAAAATAATTCTCCGTCCGTTTTTATCCCGTTTGGATTCTGTTTGATATGGGTTTCCTGCGAAACATAAAACATGCAACAGACAGGAACTGGCACTGGGCACTGGATCAACATGTTAGTCCCAAAAATAGTATAAAAAGTTGCCAAATCTATATGATAGTTGAAGAATATTGGCATGGAACAATCAAAAATTATAGATACGACGGAGACGTATCATTACAAACTTTGCCCCCATCTAAAATTTCGGACATATTGCGGGTTGGGGGTAGGACAGTCATGTCAGGTGTCCCAAATGTGGGCGGGATAGATTCGGCCGAGCGCATGGGTGTTTAGGCGCCCACGACGTATGAATGCTTCTCGGAGGCGGTTGAGACTGCATCTTGGTGAAGTTACAAACCTACCCTGGTTTAGACTTTTGGACATCCGACCGATAGGCTACACGGGCCAGAGTCAGGACAGGAATTTCCTACCACCAAACATTAGTCTCGCACGGTTTCGGGTGACCAGAGGCCTATTTGGTGCTTCATTCAATATTTGGGAGCAGAAGCATTAACGTTTTCGGTTCTCTTGAATTGAACTTTCAGGATTTGTCAAACTTCACAAATCTTTACTCTTGAAAATCCTAAAGCTACGATTATTTTGGAATGGAGGGAGTACATTTGAATATACATTGTACACGAGTATATATTAAAAAATATGCAACTTACCTCAGTTCATGCATGGTTCCAGATATAATCTCCTTGGTTGCAAAAAAAGTTAGATATGCATATGAATATATATATAGCATGTTCAAACTCGCAACAAAGATTGATGCCCCCTTTTAAATCTGATTTACAAATGCCATTATCTCGGGTTCAAATAGATGAATGCACTTCCTATGAATTTGAATCTTCGAAACCCCCTTTATGTTGAATTCGACATGTATTCTATTTCGTAGCTAGCAATTTGGAATGTATCTATGCAAGTGACAAATGTATAAAGTGCTTCACACTAACAACATGTAGTGCACTAATTAATGTTTATGTATGAATTGCAAAAGCATCCATTGCTTGTATTTCAAACCGCTCTCACTCTATGGATTGATAATATGAAATAAACACATGCACATGCTACAATTCAATAGAGTATGGGTGTATGATAGACCGATTTTCGTCCATACGCAATTTGCAAAATTCATGATCTCATCCGAAAATAATAATTCCATTTATATTTTAATTTAATGCGTAGAACCGCCTTTTACACGTAGATGCACTATGCCTCGGCCCATTCTCACAAACGCGTTATATATCTCTCTATCTAATGCATAAATGCACACACTTTATATGCATCGGCATTTCTCTTTCACACATGCTCACAATCTCTCTCAGGGTGTCGAGGTGTCTCATGCACATGCTCTCTCTATTTCTCTCTCTCTCTCTCTCTCTCTCTCTTTCTGACTACTATGTACCACTCTTTTCACTAATCTCAGTTGGAAAACACTATTTCTCTCACATGCTTATATACACACACACGGTCTCTACTAGCCTTCTATATGCACATATATGTGCCTACTTGTCTCCCGCATGCACATTATCTTTAGGCC
>NC_057798.1:395439153-395440558 GCF_018294505.1 Triticum aestivum | reverse complement strand
GGATATCCCTGGCTGTTAGGCTGGATGGTAATACGAGGCTAAGTTTTACCCTAGTTCGGGTCGGACCCTTGCAGTTGAAGAAAGAGCCTACTCCTGGCACTGTATATTAGTGATAGGGGTGTGTACAAAGTACACGTGAATACCAAGCATTGTGCGTGTGTGTATACTATCGACGAACTAGCCCCCAAGCTTGTATAACATACTGGGGGCCTAGGGTTACAAATCATATATAGTCGGCTTATCACCAGTGGGGATAGAGTTCTCCGCGACTCTGGTAGCTTCGTGTTGTACGCCGAGTCCTCCACATGGGTCTTCATATAACACGTCTCGGTCCAACCTATATGTGGCGCATAATGGAACCGACCCATGAGTCTTCATGTTGACCCACCACAACTAGAAATGATGTGCCCACCACACCACACACGCAATAGGCCACTAAGAAAATAATCATATACAATAGTACAACGGCATCTAGCTCATGATACATCTCCATATTTTTGTTGATGAAACTGACGGACTTTGCATTTGATGTGTGCTCCGTATTTTGTCGACGACACTTATGGTAATTGTATTTGAAGCGAAAGCACGATATGGTCACTGGACTTCAGAATAAGCTCATCATGGTCACCACATACATTTTGTCGTGCTAACCAACATGTGGTTGGATGGTTAGGAGGATAGTGGTTTCTCGAGCCCACCAAGGTTAAAGTCCCGGTGCTCGCATTCATCTTGTGTTAATTTTAGTATTTTCCGGTGATGTACATTCAGTGGGAGGAGACATTCCACTTGACTACGAGGCACCTATGGTGACTTCGTAAAATCTCAAGATCATATATGCTGGCCCACTGTCTCGAAGGTGCTCATAGGGGTAGGGTTCGCGTGTGTGCGCTTATAGCAGTGAGTGCTTGCGCGTATATATGAGCCCTTGCGTCTGTACCGTGTAAAACAAATACATGTCATGATTATACGGTCACTGGCTCACCCGTACAACTCCGTATTTTGTTGATGACACAATCAATTGACCAGTCAAACATTCCATGCGGCGCAACTAGTGTTGCACCATCGGGGCGCGTAACCGTGGGGCCCACCTGTCAGCCCGTATATGAAAGAAAGAAATGCTTGTTTGAGTCTGTACTGTGTTAATAAAATAAACATTTTAGGGTGATCATACGGTCACTGGCTCACCATACAGCTAAGTAATTTGTTGATAACACGATCAATTGAGCAGTCAAACGGTCCACATTCAGCAGTGCACATTACCATAGGGCCCACCCGTCAGCGCGTATATGAAGGATAGAAATGGTAATAAATTAGTGGTCGGTGGGTATTCGAAGTCGTGAGACCTCTGGTTGGCAGTCACCAGCGGTTGGGGGGCGTTGATTGGGCGGTGGGGTGGGGATCGCCG